>NC_046170.1:2726537-2889037 GCF_011064425.1 Rattus rattus
CATTCAGTGGAGCTGCTGCTGCTGACCTGTGGACTGAACGGCCGATTTCCAGACAACACAGATGGAGCTGCTCCAAAGAACCTTTCTAACAGGTCCACTTCCCCCATATCCTTCCTTTTCCACTACCTCTGGTGGGTGTTGGGCTAAAAGGGAGGTGAAAGTGTTTAAGAACCGTCATTAAAAATAGGTTTTGAAAAGAAAATAAAGTCACGACAACTGATGTTTGCTGTGCGAGCTGCTATTTAGAAACAGTATTTATTTTATATGTAAATATTTAATATCAAAATAGCAATAAACCATGCCTGAGGTCTTCCGTCGTGGCCTTCCTCCTTTCGCAGATTCTCATGAGAACAAGCGTTTGACAGGTCAGGCAGTTTGGAGCCAGAGACCTCAGCTTCTTATCCTTTGCCAGAAGCGGGTCAGAGGCCAGAAATTCCAAAAGTATTCGGGGCTCCTATTTCTGGTCCACTTTCTTGTTATCTTTTCTTTCTGCTGCTTTCTCAGCTGACTGGAAGCTATTCATGAGGAAGCAACGAAACTGCCATCCACACACCCGGGCTGGAGAGGCCTGGGGACATCTGTGGGCGAAGCAGACTGACCAGCTTGGCTCCTACACCTCAACCCAGTTCCAGCTTTAAGACCTATAAAAGCTCCCGGAGCAGCAGTTTGACGATGCCCCCTCTCTGAGGCCTGATTCTGCTGTATGGGGCAGCTCTATGCACTTTCTCTGGAGCTCATGTCTGTGAGCCTATAATAAACTCCTTTCTGCAGACTCATTCTCCCGGTGGCCAGTGAAATTTGTTCACAACATAAAGAGCCCAAAGCGCCTGATTCGGTGACAGGTTTTTTGAGCTGTGAACTTCTGGAACCAAGTTAGGCCCCCCTGTGACTGGGAAGTCTCCATCACACTCAAGGACCTTGGTTTCCTCTGTTTCAATCTCTTTGAGGCTTCTTAACAACCCCATAGACAGGCCAGGTGACGGTGGCCCACGCCTTTTATTTAAAAACTCTGGAGGCAGAGGCAGGTGGATCTCTTTGAGTTGTAAGACAGCCAGGGCTATATGGAGAAACCTTGTCTTGAAAGCCAAAATAAAACAAACAAACAAAAAACAAAGGAAAAACAAACAAAAACCTCCAAACAAATGTTTACCCACAGATGTAATTGCAGAAGCCACCAAAAACAAGATATGTGGAAATTTGTGTTCCTTCCTTCTCTCCCTGTCCCTTCTCCTTCTCCTCCCCTTCCTTCTCCTCCTTCCCATCCCTTTTTCCTTTTCCTCATCCCTTCTTCCTCCTCCCTATCCTTTCTTCCCCTTCCCCCTCCCTTCTTCCTGCCCCTCCCTTCTCCTTCTCCCCCATCCCTTTTTCTTCCTCCTCTTCCACCCCCCTCTTCTCCTCACCCCTTCTCCTCCTTTCTCCCTTCCCCCTCTTCCCCTCCTTTCTTTCCCCTCCCTTCTCCCTTCTCCTCCCTTCTCCCCCTGCTCTTTTCTGCTCCTCCTCCTCCTTTGTCCCCCCTCCCCACCCATCTCCCATTTGGTGTATGTGTATTTGTGCACATGTATGGAGGTCAGAGGAAATGTTCGTTAGCCTTTTCTATTGATCTCCACCTGAACTTTTGAGACAGGGTTTCTCACTGAATCTGAAGCCAGACTGACTGGCAAGCATGCTCAGAGGATCTGTCTGTCTCTGCCCTTCCAGCACTAGGTTATAGGTGAGCCACTGTGCCTGGCTTCCACGTGTGTGTTGGGGATCTCATGTTTGTGCAGCAGGTACGTTACCTATTAAGGTCCCTAGTTTCCCCTGAATACCTTTCTTTTTACTTTTAATAAACTCCAACTGTGCTTTGCCCTGGCTTATCCCAAAGTCCTTTTCTGTAATTCGGCCAAAGATACAGATTCATCTGAGCTGAGGTCTTTGGAACACTAAGTGAGTTTCTAAGGCCACCGCGTGCAGCAGCACGAAGCTACCCTTTTGTCCTCGCTGCTACAAGGAAGTCATGACAGTGACCATGCCCTGAAACCCATAAACCATGAACCCACATAAATGCTGCCGCTGTAAGTTGTTTTCCTCAGATACTCTGTCACAGCAACAACACGGATCAGTACACTTTTTAAATGCAAGCGCATTTTATACTATATTCCACAGTTCCTGTATTTCTGGTCTGTTTTCTCCATGAAGGCCTGTGGAGGTAGAGACAGAGCCCAGGCCAACAACTTCACTGTACATTCGGAATCTGGTAGAGTGCCTCATATCTATGCACCTGTTTCCCTCTTATGCTTCTCATTGGGCCATTAAAATCTCAGCCATATCGCTTGGTGGGGATGGGCCACTCCTTTAATCCCAGCACTCAGGAGGCCGAGGCAGGTGGATCTCTGTGAGCTTGAGGTCAAGCCCGGTCAACAGATTGAGTTCCAGGACAGCCAGGGTTATATAGAGAGATCCTGTCTCCAAAAACTTTTTTTTTTTTTTTTAAATCTTAACTATATCCTCAGCAGAGATTGCATCGTGAAACAAAACCAGGTTTGACGTCGCTCTTCCTTATGGCTGGATTAATCTGTTTCCGTGAATCTTCCATTCATTGGCTTACATTAGATGACTAAACCAGAAAGGAATATTCTGTGTGCTGGGGACCAGGTACTGTGTTGTTTGGAACTCATCTCTTAAACTTACAGCATAAGGAATATCTGAGAACCCTGAGTATGTTTGGCCAGGACCCCTGATCATCTAACCTTTTCTCTTTCATTGGCAAAACCCGTCTTAAATATCTTAATAAAGCTGGGGACGGTGATGCGTGCCTTCAATCCTGACGCTGAAGATGTAGAAGCAGACGGATCTTTATGGGTCTGAGGCTAACGTCATCTATAAAATACTGAGCCAGCTACCGCTACATAGTAAGACCCTACCCCCCAAAACAAAAACAAAAACAAAACAAACAAACAAAACAACAACAACAAAACAAAAAAACCAAAAAACGAGTCACTATAAGTCAAGTATGGTGTGCGTCTGTAGTTCCATCTACTCGTGAGGCCCTGCTTGATCATTAGTGAAATCTAAGCACATGTTGATTTGCTAATTATAATGGCCCGATGGCCAGAAGCACTAAGTCAAGAAGGAGTTCTCCGTCAGAGTTTGTTGTGTGAGAGATTTTTCCTGGAGACATGCATCCCTCTCCCCATTCTTTCCAGAAGGGTCCAAACCTGGTGACTCAGTTGAGTTTTTCTCGGGGTTACCAATAGGAACGTGGGTGAGAGGCTGTTTACAGGAGCAGGCATGACTGAGGGCTGCAGAGCTGACACAGACGAGTTGCTACTCATTGAGAACTGCAACCCCTGGGCTTCCCTCACAACTCCAGGCAGCTCCGTAGGCCTGGAGATCTCGCCTGGAGTAGAACGGTCAGTTTTAGATTATCTGCTCCTGACATCCATGGGGGAGAGGGGCCCTCTGAGCCCCGTAAGTTTCACCTTTCCTCATCCTCCTTCAAACTAAGAACACACGGTCCACTTTAAAAGAACTTTACTCTTTTATTAACTCAGTGTAAGCGCACGCTGGTTTGCTGGTACAATGGTCATGCTTATAAAAGACAAACAAACCTGAGATCTAGGTCAGAGTTTCCTTTGCCCTTATTTCATTTTCTGTGCATGAGGGTTTTGCCTGCCTGAATGGATGTTTGTACACCACGTGCGCAGTGGCTAGAGAACTCAGAATCAGAATCAGATCCTTTCGTGCTGGTCGTGAACTGTTTTGAGTTCTGGGAGCCAAACTTAGGGGGCCTGTGAGAGCAGCCGGTGCTTTTAACCACAGAGCCATCTCTCCAGCTCTGGGTCTGAGCGTCCGTAAACTAAGAACACACGTTTCGTTTTACTGAGTAGGACTTAAGGAATGTCTGTGGTGTGCGACACTTACCTTGCCTGTTAGGAAGCACCCGTGTTGGGAAAAGAAAGATCTCACCGTTGCCCAGAGGAACCTCAGAGCAAAACCCAACAGAGGTTCGACAAGGCAATTTTTTTCTTCTTTCTTTTTCTTTTTCAAAAAGGGTGCACAGAACCTAAACTGGCCTAGTCAACACACGCTCAGTCAAAACGTCCCGTGTCTTTTATCCCTAGGGTAGGTAGTGACCGTGTCTCACCCATTGGTGGGAACTCTGTAAGGATTAAGTTTGTAGGAAGAAATAAAGAACGAGTTTACTCCGGTTGACAGCTAGAGCGGGCTTTATCTAACCTGAGGTGTGGTGTGTCAAGATCAAGGTCAGCCTGCAGTGCAGAGCCATCAGGGGGGACCAAGCAACAGGACGGCCAGAGCTGGAGCTCCGGTTACAGGCTTCAAGCTGGTGTTTCTGTAGCTGAGGAAAGAGGATAGGAACTGTCTTAGGGTTGGAATGGGGAAGTTGGCTGTTTTCCTTGGATAAGCTGTTTTGAGATGCAGGGTCTGTGGTTTCTTGTATCCCAGCGTCTGGGGTGAGGTGGGGGTGACTGCTTTTCTTCGGCAGTCTCCTTAGAACTTAAGGAGCTATTGGCTTAGTTGGGGCCTTAGCTGTTGTGGGGTGGGTGTGGAGATGTTGTTCCTTTAATAGCAACTGCGCAATCCTTACGTGATGAACTCGTTGGCACAGAGGAAAAGGGGCGGGGCTGAGAGAGAGTGGGGGTTCAGGAAAAAATGGGGCTCTTTCGGGGTGACTGTCTTGGGACAGTTTTCACATCTGTAAGCCGTATCACCTAGGGTTTCACTCCACCTTCCATTTCATTTTAAATAGACTTTTCTCTGGTGGAAAACGACTCTTTGGCATTTGGCAAAAGTCTTTGTTTAACGAACCTGTGGTAGAGCAAAGACTGTCGGGTTGCTCTTCTCATTGTCAGAAATCAGTGTCGTGTCCTCCCCCCACCCCCACCCGAGTTTAAGAAGCCGCTAGTGGTGACTCCTGCTTCAAGCTCCAAGGTTCATTTACGACCTACCCAGAACGTGATTCCTTGTTACACAGGGTAAGCCAGACCAAGCCATGTGGTGTGGGACTTATCGGTAACCCTCTAAAACCATAAAAGCAGAAGAACCCCTTTATTCAGGGGATGTGAAGGCCTTTTCTCCAGGATCCCCACCACACTGTGCATAGTGACCTCTCTCCTATTTTCCCGCTTGAAGCTCTTTCCCTCATTAAGCTCCTCCCGTGCCTCCCGTGTGATGATTTTACCTCTCCTAATGTTCTTAGGACGATTTTACAGCTAGGTGTGCTGGCCATCCTTCTCCGGTCACAAGGCTGTCTCTCCCACCATACGTATTCAGAGGGTGATGTTTTCTGAAACTAGCCTCCCACTCTCGTCTGATTTGTAACACACTCATCCTATTTTGTAGAAGGAAGAGACTCTTAGAAGGTAAGAGAGTGGTGTGGTTGGATCATGAGAGAGGGGCTGACACAGAACAGCCCTTCTGGAATGAGCTATATCAGGAGAGAAGACGTCATGACCGTAGGGATCATGATTGAACTTGGAGGTCAGAGCTTACATAGGGGACCGGGCATCATACCAGAGGTGCGTGGTGGGCTCTAAGGGATCGAGAGGTTCTTCCTTTAAACCTTGGAGAGGGAGAGAGAGGGAGGAGGTGAGAGAGAGAGGGAGAGAGAGGGAGGAGGTGAGAGAGAAAGAGAGAGAGAGAGAGAGAGAGAGAGAAGAGAGAGAGATAGAGAGAGAGAGAGAGAGAGAGAGAGAGAGAGAAAGAGAAAGAGTCAGGCAGAGAGACAGACACAGATAAAGACACAATCACACACAGAGAGACAGAGACAGAGAGAGATACGGAGAGAGCATGCTGCCACCGACAGGATGATGGACCCCAGAGGAGGAGCATGCAGAGAAAACTCCCAAATGAAGGAAGATTTCGGACTTTTAAATCCGTCTATGGGGTGATGAGAAGACCCTACCATGTGATTCAGTTTGTATCACCTGATGTGAGGAGAGATAGGAAGATCCAGGTAAGGAGAAAGACCATAAATGCTGTAAAACCATACCATGTATGGCTTCTTAACTCTTTATAGAGAGAGAAAAAGGAAGGGAGGAGAAAAGAAAAAGAGAGAGGGGCATGGAGAGGGAGGAAGAGGAAAAGGAAGAGAAAGAGGAGAGAAAGAGTGAGTCTCAGGGGATCATGGCTAGGTGACCTCTGGCTGTGAGATCTGGTTACTTAGAGTGACCAGCATTTCAGTCTAACAGAAATCACATCTGACTCCAAGCTCTTTTCAGAGAACTGAATGTTCTTGTTTTTCCGGTCTTGTAGACATACTGGGACAGGCCAAGATGGTGACAGGTGCTTGTGATCCTAGCACCTGGGAGGTAGCAGCAGCAGGTTAGTGGTTCAGGACTATCTTCGGATGCATTGCGAGTTTAAGGCCAGCCTGGGCTACATGATACCCGGTGGGTGGTCAGGAGAGAATGTGGATAGGTAGAAAGGGCTGAGGACTGTGTGAATTTGGGCTCAGCTGTTTTCCTATCGCCTGGAATGGCAATGGGATATGGGGAAGCAGCACTGAGGGTCAGTTCCTGAAGAGACAAAACTCAAGGTTGCAGTGGATGAGAATGTACACCAACTCCGTTCTCACCAACGTTTCCTCCTGGTCCTGGGCGCATGGGCTCTACCTGCCCCTTGCCACTCTGGTTGATAGTGCTGCTTAATGTACAATACTCCTCCCACCCCACCATGGTCTTTCCTCTATGTAATGCCTGGGGTTGAATTGAGACCTCACACGTGGTCAGCTAGACCCTACTGCTGAACTACATTTCTAGGCTCAATCACAGATTTTTTTTTTTAAAAGATTTATTTATTTATTTTGTATATGAGTACACTGTAGCTGTCTTCAGACACACCAGAAGAGGGCATCGGATTCCATTACGGGTGGTTGTGAGCCACCATGTGGTTGCTGGGATTTGAACTCAGGACCTCTGGAAGAGCAGTCGGTGCTCTTAACCACTGAGCCACCTCTCCAGCCCTCAATCACAGATTTTATTTTGAGGCAGGGTCTCACTGGCTGGGCTGGTTTTGAACTTGTGATCTTCCTGTCTCGGCCTCCTAGTGTAGGTGGGACTACAGGCGTGTGCCACCGCACCTGGTTACTCCTATGTTTAGAATATGAGGTAAGACGCAGAGCCAGTGTGAACCTTGGCATCTTGGCCCTTTCTCAGTGAGGACAGCCTGGGTGTGGTGTGTGCATGTGCTTGAGACGGCTACTCTTGAAGCTGAGGTTGTAGCCCAGCGTAGGAGCAGCTGCTAAGAATGCACTTAACTCTGGGTTGGATCCTCAGCACCAAAATAGGGAGAGCCGTACTTGTATACCTGTGTAGCGAATTATAGGGGCTGGAGAGAGCTTGAAGCTTGCTGCTCTCGCAGAGCACAGGAATTCTGCTCTCTGTACCCACATTAGTGTGGTCACAACCTTCTATAACCCTAACCCCAGAGAATCTGGTGTCCTTTTCTGGGCCCCCGAAGGCACCTTGCACTTATGTGCGCATATCTATCTATCTATCTATCTATCTATCTATCTATCTATCTATCTATCTATCTATCTATCTATCCATGCACGCATAATTCAAAATAAATCTCAAACAAGTGTTATGAGTAACAGGATTTCTAAGTGAACCGGGATAGGAATGTGTGCAGCTTTAGCAGGTAAAGAGGGCTAGCTCCATTAGGAACCGCTCTCAGCACCAAAAGCCACTCCTATCTGAAGGAGGTTGGTCTTCGGGAGTCTTTTATCTTTCCTTAAACTTGCCACGTGCTTGGTTTGTAGCATCTGTAGGCAGAGCCTGCCATCTTGTGGTCATGTTTCATATTGCACCCTATAGGACTACAGACAGGGCTGAGTTTTCCTTCGGCTTTGTCGGCAGTGACGTCAGGGAGAGCGACGTCAGAGAGAGCGACGTCAGGGAGAGCGACGTTAGGGAGAGCGACGTCAAGGAGGTCCGGTAGTCCAGGTTTAGCTTCCAGCACTGCTTGTCTTAAGTCGATTGTGGTGATAGCTGCATATATTTGTGAATGAGTTAAAGCATTTAGATTGTACACGATCGTTACTCTCATCATTATTATTTGTGGTACCGGAGATTTGAACCCTAGGCAAAGTGCATTACGACTGAGCTACCTCCAGCTTGGACTGTGAACCTTAATTTTCTCCTAACATATTTTTTTTATCAATTATTTTGGAATTTCATACAATGCATCCTGATCACTCTCACTTCCCCTTCCTCCCAAGTCTACCCAACCTTGTGTCCACCCCTGTCTTAGTCCGGGTCTCTATTCCTACACAAGCATCAGGACCAAGAAGCAAGTTGGGGAGGAAAGGGTTTACCAGCTCACACTTCCACGTTGCTGTTCATCACCAAAGGAAGTCAGGACTGGAACTCAAGCAGGTCAAGGAGCAGGAGCTGATGCAGAGGCCATGGAGGATGCTTCTTACTGGCTTGCTTCCCCTGGCTTGCTCAGCTTGCTTTCTTATAGAACCCAGGACCACCAGCCCAGGGACGGCACCACCCACAATGAGCTGGGCCCTCCCCCCTTGATCACTAATTGAGAAAATGCCTTACAGCTGGGTCTCATGAAGGCATTTCCACAACTGAGGCTCCTTTTCTGTGATAACTGCAGCTTGTGTCAAGTTGACACACAAAACCAGCCAGTACAACCCCCTCTCATCCTCCACCCCCACCCCAAATACAAGAAGTCTAATTTGTGTTGCCCACATACTTACTGAGGCAGCAGAAACCCTAGAATTGGCTTGGAATACTTCGAGGGACAAGAAGAAGGTCTGATAACTCCTAGAAACACCCTGCTGGCCGTTGCTAACATGGAGGAGCTCAACCAGCTACTGAAAGGAGTGACCATTACCAGTGGTGGTGTCCTGCCTAGAATTCACACTGAAAGGGCTGGCCAAAAAGTGAGGGACCAAAGGCAAGTTAGAAACGTTCCTCTCCCCAGTCCCCAGGGAAAAGAAGGCAAGAAATCCAAGGTCACTAAGCAACAGACGTCTAAGACGTCCAAGCCAGCTTACAGCGCTAAAGAAAGAAAATCAGATTCCACCTCAGAACATGGGACTGGGAGATGCCTTTACCTGATGTCTTCAGAGAGCCTCGTTTTGGGGTAGAAGCTATCCCTGACCCAACGTGACATCAGTCATAGTGGCTCCATGAGGGTGGAGGACATCGTCCACCCAACTACAGTCGAAATCAACCTCAAAGAAGAGACAGAAAAAGGCTGGAGGTAAAGAGTTCTTGGAAACAGTGAAGGAACCTCGCAAATCCCAAGGTCCTTTGGACATTGCCGAAGTGGTCATTGGCCAGTCCAGTGGACTCGCAGCCACGGTCACATCTCCCAGTGGGGCTTCCACAGATGTGAAGAACATCTGGAGGAGACCATCAACAGCTGCCTGCTCACCGCTGAGGTCAAGAAGCTTAAGTCTTCCTCCCTTTCCCCGGTAGCAGGAACCGGTTTCCCAAACAGATGGCAGCCCAGGTGGCCCTCAAGGCCATCTTGGCCCACTTCAACAGCTTGAGCAAGTCAGAAGAACCTGTACTTGCCACTATTCGACAGTGAGAACACAGGCGAGCGTCTGCGTGCAGCAGACGGCCAAATTGGATACCAAGGAACTCTCCAGTGGGAATGGAGAAGGACCAACGATTATTTCACCAGAGCAGGGGTTTTAAAAGGATTGAGGAAGGGTGACATAGGAGGGAGGCAGAGGACGGCTGAGAGGGTAGCAGAGACAGAGGGAACGTGTCCTGCCAGCCGGGAGAAGGGGTTTGGGGCATTTTATATTCTCTTTGCAAAGGGAATAATAAAAATAATAAATAAAAAAACCCCACTTGTCTTAGAAGGTATAAAAAGGCTGAAAGAAACAGTGAAGCATGACTGTTGGGGCTCTGTCTGCCAAGTGTATCTGTGTATATGTCTGCATTTAGTCGGGCTCCACCAGGGGTTACTTTCTATGTATTTTCTTCCTTTTGTATTAGAACTTCTTTTTTCTTTTTAAAACATAAAAATAGAACTCGTGTACTGCTGCAGGGGTCGGGATGGGGCAGCCCTGACAAGGTCAGGTACTGAGGTGGGACATAGCTTCAGAGGGAGGCCGAAGGCTGATGACTTCTGCCCTTTAACTCTCTCTTACTGTTCTGGCATTTCAACTCTCACTGTTCTAGGTCCAAAGGCTGATGGCTTCTGGGCATTTCATAGAAAAAGGAAAAGAAAGAAAGAAAGAAAGAAAGAAAGAAAGAGAGAGAGAAAGTCAGGAACACACACACACACACACACACACACACACACACACACACACACACTGGCGAAGCCCAACCACCAAGTATTTCATCAATTTCCCAAGTGTACATGCATACTTATATACATACACATATATGTATGTACATACATGTAGACAGACAGACATATACACATACACTTGGCAGATAGAGCAGAGCCCCAACAGTCACGCTTTATTTTTTTCTTTCAGCCTTTTTATACCTCCTAAGACAAAAGTTTTTTTTCTATAAAATTACCTTATAGATAAAATGTTCCACAAAGGGGGAGCTACAGAAGGATGCGGATGGAAAGTTCAGGGCAGTGTTGCAGTCTATAAGCTCATTATAAGTTCAAAGCAGCAGTTTCCCGTGGCCTTTCTTTATCACAATGCACACCTGTGACTTCCTTGGACCTGGCATAGAATGAATGGTTTTCCTTCATCACAAGTCTGTCTCAGGCCTAGTTCTCTTCTTAGTGCCGTTTGTGGGAGCAGCTCATTGTATTCTTTATTACACAGCCTTTACTTACGATTCTATGAGGAGGGGACACATTCTACACTTGATTTTTTTTTCTTTTTTTTCGGAGCTGGGGACCAAACCCAGGGCCTTACGCTTGGTAGGCAAGCGCTCTACCACTGAGCTAAATCCCCAACCCCACATTCTACACTTGATTCTAACTTTCTTACCTCTTCTGGCAAAACAACGGAAACCCTCTCCTTAAACTTTCTTCCTAAAATTATTTGAATCAAATCAGGAACTCTATAAAGTCATTAATTCATCTAAATGGAATTAATTCACGAAAGTTCATCTTCATGTCGATCTGCAGGAAATGTGCCCAATAGAGTGGGCTGTCAGAGGGGAGTAATCACATCAGGGAGTAATCACACCAGGGAGTAATCACACCAGGGAGTAATCTCACCAGAGAGTAATCACACCAGGGAGTAATCTCACCAGGGAGTAATCACACCAGGGTACTCACACCAGGGAGTAATCTCACCAGGGAGTAATCACACCAGGGAGTAATCACACCAGGGAGTATTCTCACCAGGGAGTAATCTCACCAGGGAGTAATCTCACCAGGGAGTAATCACACCAGGGTACTCACACCAGGGAGTAATCTCACCAGGGAGTAATCACACCAGGGAGTAATCACACCAGGGAGTATTCTCACCAGGGAGTAATCTCACCAGGGAGTAATCTCACCAGGGAGTAATCACACCAGGGAGTAATCACACCAGGGTAACCACACCAGAGTAGTCACACCAGGGTAACCACACCAGGGTAATCACACCAGGCCATAAGCAGTGGAGGGTCTCCCGGTGTCGACTCACGCCAAGCCACACCAGTGAGGAGTATGGCAATGACAAACATGAGAAAGCACATCAGCAGCCCTGGGATGGAGTCTCTGGGGCTGTGCCTCATCAGAGGGTACCCACTGCAGCTGGACTAGATGGCGAGAGCTCCAGGGAGAGCCAGGAAGCTCCCTTGCCCCCGGCCGCTCTTCCTGCATGGCGTCTGGCAGTTCAGGTTTATAGTACTGACTTTTACACACACTCTGTCTGACTCACAAACCCTTCCAAAGTTGTTACATCTCTGGTTCTTCCCTTTTCCAAGCGAGGAGGTTGTGACAGCCTCCCGGGTATACTGGCTGTCTCCTTCAGTGAAGAGAAGATAAGAGTTGCCCTGAGGTGCTTCTCTCTTCTGTTACAGGGTCCCCTCCTTGACCCCTATACAATATTCGTAACTATACCTGAGGAGTTTTGCTTCCGCATGTTGTTTCTTCAGCTTTGTTTTTTAAAGAAAAAGAAAAATGTAGGGGGGAGAGAGAGCATCATCTATGTCCCTGTCGGCCTTTGGCCATTGCTGACCTGTTATTTACTAGTGAATTTTACTATTTTATATTTCACATTTAAGGGAGGTCTTGTAATATTTCTTTTTCCTATAATATTCTTTTAAGAATTTTAAATTATTTTTTTATGTGTGCGTGTTTTTCTTCCACGGGTATATCTGTGGACTACATGCATGCCTAGTGCCCTTGGAGACCAAGAGAGGGGGGTATCAGATCCACTCTTGTGAGCCTCCGTGTGGTTGCTGGGAATTGAACCCAGGTCCTCTGGAAGAGCAGACAGTGCTCTAGCCACTGAGCCATCCCCCAGCCCCATGATGTTTTCTTTTTTAAACGCTAGGATTTGGCGACCGGATCAATGTGTGTGGGTAAGCAAGCAGAGAAGTGGTACCTTTAACAGTGTCTCAGATGTGTGCGCAGACCCAGGAAGAACAGAAAACAGTGGAAGCTGTGCCCATTTGTAGGGGGAGAGGAGGAGATGGCGCAGGCGCTCTGAGACACCGTCGAGTAGTGCGATGCGCGACTCTGAAGACTTGAGACATTGGCTTTCGTTTCACGCTTAGAAAATTTGAGTCGGCTTACAGGGTCAGAAGAGAAGTCACTCGCTTGCCCGGGGTTCACAGATCTTGTCTGTCTGATGAGTGCTTGCTTATTCTCCACACATCCTATTTGCCTTTTTTCCTGGGTAAAGGCCTTCAGACCACGCTCAGGGTGCAGCTCCATTCTCATTCTGCTCAACCTCAACCCTTAAGAGAGAACGGAAGCGGTAGTCAAGACACTGTTGATTTTCCTACACTCATTTTTATGGTGCTGGAAACGGAACACAGGGCCCTGCATATACCCCATAAGCATTCTCACATCCCTAGCCCTAAACCAATATTACTAAAAAAATTAAATTACTGGCTGGGTGCGGCGGTTGGTGCACGCACTCGGATAGCCCTTTGGTTATCGTCTCCATCTCCTTAAGCCACTCTGTCTAAGAGGCCGCTGTCGGCTTGCCCACGAGCTTTGTCTTTCTTGGTCGCTGCGGTCCTTAGTATCTTCTTGCACTTAGAAGCGTTCACGGCTTATCTTCTCTGGCGACCATTTATTCTAGCATGATGCTTTTCCTTGGTACAGGATTCTACGTGGATGGTTTTCTCTCGGTGCTTGAGCTATTCGGACTCACTGGCTTTTCTCTTGCATTTATTACCAGTGAGGAATGCGCTGTCACGGTTATCTTTCTTCCTTTCAACCCAGTGTGCATTTTTTTCCTTCGATTGAGCTTACAGCAATCCTCTTTTTCACCACTGTGGGTATTCCTTGATTGCGGTGTGACTTGATATCAATTTAAAACATTTCAGATAAAAATTAATTATGAATGTGCACGCTTGCTTTTCTGAGGGTTGGCTCTCACCTTTCATCCCCGCGGGGGCGGGGCCTCTCTCGTTTCTGCGGCTGCCATGCTTCCTGCTCTGAGCTGATTGGCTTTGGAGCTTTCCTTCTGCCGGATGCTGGGATTAAGAAGCTCCAGCACATCTGCTTTCTACATGGGTTCCCGGGTGGAACTTGGCTAGTCCATCAGGCTTACCGGCCAGACTTCTGCTTGCTGAACTACCTGTCTGTCTCTCTGTTCAATGTTCATCTTTTTTTGTGTTTGGGGTTCATTTGTACTACTTAATGCATGGGCTTATTGTTTTCATCTAATTTGTAGACAGTTTGACTATGATTTCCTCATACATACTCTTCCTTCTGTGAATATTCCAACTTCATACACACACATACATATACACATATACACACAAATCCACATGCTCAGATACACATATACATACATATACATACATATAAACATATACACACAAATCCACATGCTCAGACACACATATACATACATATAAACATATACACACAAATCCACATGCTCAGACACACATATACATACATATACACATATACACACAAATCCACATGCTCAGATACACATATACATACATATATACACACGCACATAGCACACATACAAATATATTCACATGCAGATATATACACATTTATATACACATGCATATTCATATACATATATACAAATATATACACATAATTATGTACCACATATGAATATAACACACATGCACACATACACACATGCTTACACATGTATGTACATACATATAAATACACACAGTACATATGCATACACATACATACACACATATATAAACTCATTTAATGACCTGAAGGTGTCCTTCATTTTCTGGATTCTATCTTTCCTTCCACTGTGTTGTTCAGAATACTTTCTGTTACTCCTCCTTAAACTCACTGACGTTCACTCTGCGATGTTTAATCTGTTATTCCTCTCATCTAATATTGTTGTCACACACTATATTCTGTCTTGCCATTCTAAGAATTCCATTTGTATTTAAAAAAAAATCTCTCATGCATCTACTTTGATTTGGAAGGATGTAGAATGCAGCCATACTAACCCTTTCATGTCTGTTAATTCTCTTTTCTTTGTTGAGATAAGGTCTTGTCTGAGGGTTCTACTGCTGTGAAGAGACACCATGACCAAGGCAACTCTCATAATAGGAACCATTTAATTGGGGCTGGCTTACAGGTTCAGAGGTTCAGTCCATTATCATCCTGGAAGTACACGGTGGTGTGCAGGCAGACATGTGAAGGAGCTGAGAGGTCTACCTCTTGATCTGCAGGCAGCAGGGAGTAGCTTCAGCACTTGATACCTCAAAGCCCACCCCTACAATAACACACTTCCTCCAACAAGGCCACACCCACTCCAGCAAGGCCACACCTCCTGAGTGTCACTCCCCATGGGCTAAGCATTCAAACGTGTGAGTCTATGGTAGTCATTTCTATTCAAACCACCACAGGTCTCAATACATAGCCCAAGTTGGCTTGGAATTTATCATGTAGTCCAGGCTGGCTTCAAACTCATGGTGATCCTCCTGTCTCAGTATCTCTGCACTCCGCCTTGTGTGATAACTCTAGCAAACTGTAGTTCTAGGTTTGTTTTGACTGGTTGGTTTATCCTCTTTTTCTCGTGGTGCAGGTTTTACTTTTAAAATCTATTCATTTATTTGTGTGTGTGTGTGTGTGTGTGTGTGTGTGTATGTGTGTATGTGCCTGGTATGTGTGTGTGGTGCATGGTGTATGTACATGGTGCATATGTGTGTTACATGGTATGTGTGTCTCTCTTTGTGTGTGTGTGTGTGTGTGTGTGTGTATGCATGATGTATGTGTGTGCAGGTGTATGTGTGGTACATGGTGTGTGCGTATGTCTGTGTATGTGCATGGTGTGTGTGTGTGTGTGTGTGTGTGTATGTGCCTGGTATGTGTGTAGGGTATGTGTATGTGTGTGTGGTGCATGGTGTATGTGTGTATAAACATATGTGTGTTACATGGTATGTATGTCTCTCTTTGTCTGTGTGTGTAGACACGTGTGCAGTGGTGCACATGTGTGGATCAGAGAATATTTCAATGGCATCTATTCTCTCCTCCCACCTTTACGTGGGTTCTGGAGATCAAATCAAGTCATTCCCCTTGAGCAGCTCACCTCTGCTCACCATGACGCCTCACTGCCCTCTAGGTTTTACTTTTAAAATAGCCTTTTCCGTGTGGTTCTACTAATTTCTAATTAGATGCCAGTCAAGAAATTCACCCTATTGAACATCTTAGTCTGTTTGGGATGCTATAATAAAATTCCCTTGTCTGGATAATTTATAAGCAGAATGATTTTATTCTTCATGGTTCTTGATGCTGAAAAATCTAAGGAAACAGCAGATTGTCCGGTGAGAGCTCACGCCTTAAGCGTCCCCTTGCTATGTCTTCATGTGAAGAAAGGGGAAGGGGCTTCCTTAAACCCGTTGGAACTCACAGATCCCCACAGGGGTTCCCAGGTCAGCTTCTTCGATGCCCCATCTCTTTATTGATGTTTGGGAACAAAGTTGTGGCGTGGCTTTGGGCAAACGCAAACTTTCAGAGCATGGCACTGCATGCTGGGTACTTCTGTTCATTTCACTTTTGTGTCCCTAAAAAAATACTTTTGAAGTTTCTTCTGGAACACACGTAAGCTATTTGTCATTAGTGGGGTTCTTTTAGGTATTGCTTCTAAGGATTAGTAAGTGGGATTGGATCAGAGCTCAGCTTGGGAATAATTCTTTTCAGTTCACGAGTCAAGGCCATGCTGTGGACCTTACGCTCACAGTGGGCATGGCGAGTCCTGTGGATTTCTGGTCTGGCTGATGGGGATTAAGCTTTATCCCAAGCCTAGGCTGAACACTTCTCTAACCCTGCCAGGTGGTTCTTTGCCAGGCCAGGTATCTCTCTGCTTCATATTTGCTGATGAGTTCTTGTTCAGCAACCTGTGAGGCTCTCTGGAGTCATCTCTCTATACCTCCCTGTTCACCGGAACTTTGTATGGTAACCTCTAGTCACCCGAGTCTCACCGCTTTCCAATTCTCTCTCCTCCATTGACAGAGTCTGCACCAAAGCCAAGACTTCTAAAGCAAACCCAGAAACAAGGCAGGGAACAGCAGCCTGGGTTGTGAAGCCAGCAGCTCATGGATCCAGAGAAACACGCTTCAACGTTGGCAATGGCAGCTTTCGACATTCAGAAACTTGGCGCTTGGATTTGGTGGCAGTTCAGACAAATGTGTAGTTGGCTTGCATGGGTAATGCAGCTGGGCAGAGGGTCCCGGTAATCCACCCTGAAGACATGAAGGAACAGGTGTCAGCCTGGCAGAGTGGCTGTCCCAGAAAGGGATGATCAGAGGCTGCGGAGAAGGCTCAGTGGGTAAAGGGCTACGTTCTGATCCCCAGAGCCCATGTAGGAAGTCAGATGTGGTGGTCCATGTCTGTAATCCCTATGCTCAGGATGAGGAGAGCAGACAGGTGAACTGAAGGCTTCTTGGCCAGCTAGTCTAGCTGGAATAGTAAGCTCCACTTTCAGGGAAAGGTCCTATCTGGAAAACCAAAGTGGAGGAGACAGTGTCTCAGTGGTTATGTTGGGTGGCTTAACTCTAGTCTCATGGGATCCGATGCTCTCCTTTGGCCGTCATTGTCACTCTCACAGGTGTGACAGATGCACAGACACACATACATACACATAAGCAAAAATAATACATCTTGAAAGAATCAAAGCGGAGGGAGATAGAAGACTTCATGTTGACCCTGGCTGCTAAGTGTGTACATACACAGCAAAGTGGTCAAAGTAGAGGGAGAGAGGAACAGGAGTGCAGAGGGAGAGGGAGAGGGAGAGGGAGAGGGAGAGGGAGAGGGAGAGGGAGAGGGAGAAGGAGAGGGAGAGGAAGAGGGGGATGATTTAAGGGTTCCTTCAAGCAACTCTAAAATTAAAATCCATTCAATTTCACAAACAGGTAAAAAACCAAGTCCATTCAGACATCCTGGCTCTCACGAACCTGTGTTTTGGTCCTGGAATTGCTTGATCCCAGGACAAGCAGAAAATGGAAAGGTTGTTTTTAATATGAAAGGGCCAAGCAGACAGCGATGTGAGTGCCTTTTAAGCTCTAAGAGCCCTATGAATAATATGATTTAGCTTTTTAGTTTTTAAATTTTTTTATTATCCTCAACTGGCTTCTCTGTGTCCTCGATAGATAGTAATTGCTGTTGGTACCAGAGACAACTTCAACTTTCTATCTTGCCTGGGCCAGAAGGTGACTCAAGGTCAGTCATTTGGTCTGTGGCTCCTGAGCTACCTGTGTAGCTCCTGTGTAGCCTTTCTTCAACAGATAAAAGGGGCCCCTGAGCACTGGTGTGTTGAGTGACTTTGAAAGAGGTTGTCTGAAGGCTTGGAAGTTTCTCAAGGTGGAGATTTTAATATGCAAAGATACAGCCGCTTCTGGAAGCTAAATTCTTTTGTTGCTGATTAAAAAAAAAAGTCTTTAAAAGCTCTAGACTTTGGCAGGAAAGATTTCTGTTTTTAAAATTGCTTTTGAAATTATGAGTTATTGTCAGGGAAAATGTTGATGTGGTGGATAATAGGGAGATAATTTCCACCCCCAGTCTGTCCTGTCCCCAGGGGCTCCTACTTTGTGCTCCCAGCATTTATGGGATCTTTGTATTGTTTTTCTGAGCTACAGTCAGGCATATCCAAGTCTCTCTTTTTAGTCAACACAGTTATCCTGTCATGTATCTTTAAAAATGATCTGAGCACTGCCCCAATCTCCTAAGAGACAAAAATCAGACACACAACAACCCCAGGCTTCTGTGTTAGTATCAGAAAAGGCGTGCTGCCAGGGGTAAAGACTGGGGTCTACAGAAAGAAACCCCAACCAAAGTAAAATGGAGCCTCATCTTGGAATCTCTCCTCTACACCTCGCATGTATATGCCATCCTGTGGGGTTAGGTAAGTGTGACAATGTTGAGATGTCTGCTAAGACTCTTATTTTAAATGTTCATGCTAAATACCTGTACTTCTGAGGATATATAATTTCCATCAAAATAGCATAGATTTTAACATGAATACAATAATCTATAATAAGTTGTGTTCTAATAGAACCAGAGTCTCGAACACATGGGCACTGGGGAAAATTTCCTGAACAAAACACCAATGGTTTATGCTCTAAGATCAAGAATCGACAAATGGGACCTTATAAAACTGCAAAGCTTCTGTAAGGCAAAGGACACTGTTGTTAGGACAAAATGACAACCAACAGATTGGGAAAAGATCTTTGCCAATCCTACATCCGATCAAGGGCTAATATCCAAAATGTACAAAGAACTCAAGAAGTTAGATTCCAGAGAGCCAAATAACCCTATTGAAAATGGGGTACAGAAGGGGTTGGGGATTTAGCTCAGTGGTAGAGCACTTGCCTAGCAAGCACAAGGCCCTGGGTTTGGTCCCCAGCTCCGAAAAAAAAAAAAAAGAAAAAAGAAAAAAATGGGGTACAGAACTTAACAAAGAATTCTCAGCTGAGGATTATCGAATGGCACCTAAAGAAATGTTCAACATCCTTAGTCATCAGGGAAATGCAAATCAAAACAACGCTGAGATTCCACCTCACATCTATCAGAATGGCTAAGATCAAAAATTCAGGTGACATCAGATGCTGATGAGGACGTGGAGAAAGAGGAACACTCCTCCATTGTTGGTGGGATTGCAAACTGGCACAACCACTCTAGAAATCAGTCTGGAGGTTCCTCAGAAAATTGGACATTGAACTACCTGAGGACCCAGCTATACCTCTCTTGGGTATATACCCAAAAGATGCCCCAACATATAACAAAGACACGTGCTCCACTATGTTTATAGCAGCCTTATTTATAATAGCCAGAAGCTATAAAGAACCCAGATGCCCTTCAACAGAGGAATGGATACAGAAAATGTGGTACATCTACACAATGGAGTACTACTCAGCTACCAAAAACAATGACCTCATGAAATTCATAGGCAAATGGATTGAACTAGAAATTACTGAGTGAGGTAACCCAATTACAAAAAAACACACATGATATGCACTCACTGATAAGTGGATATTAGCCCAAAAGCTCGGATTACCCTAGATGCAATCCATGGACCACATGAAGCTCAAGAAGGATGACCAAAATGAGGATGCATCGGGAGTTCTTTCCAGTTCTCCTTCTTAAAATGGGGAACAAAAATATCCATAGGAGGGGAGATGGAGGCAAAGTTTAGAGCAGAGACTGAAGGAAGAGCCATTCAGAGCCTGCACCACATGTGGCCCATATATATACAGCCACCAAACTAGATAAGATTGATGAAGCTAAGAAGTGCATACTGAAAGGGACTGGATATAGATCTCTCCTGAGAGACACAGCCAGAGCATGTCCAATATAGAGGTCAATGCTAGCAGCAAACCACTAAACTGAGAACAGGACCCCCATTGGAGGAATTATAGAAAGTATTGAAAGAGCTGAAGGGGCTTGCAACCCCATAAGAACAACAATGCCAACCAACCAGAGCTTCTAGGGACTAAGCCACGACCGAAAGACTACACATGGACTGACCCAGGGCTCTAACTGCATATGTAGCAGAGGATGGCCTTGCTGGGCACCAATGGAAGGAGAAGCCCAATGTAGGGGATTGTCAGGGAGGGGGCAAGAAGGGGGGTGGATGGGGAAGGGAATACCCTTATAGAAGAAGGGGAGGAGGAGGGGATAGGGGGCTTACGGACAGGAAACCGGGAAAGGCAATAACATTTGAAATGAAAATAAATATCCAATAGAAAAATTACCTCACTTGTTTAGCTTTTCCCTAGATGAGGGCTATTGGGAGTTCTTTCCAGTTTTGGGTGAGACGATAGGAGCTGGTGCACACATTTGTGTGCGTGACTTTGTGTGAACACAGACTTTCATTTGGGTAAACACCTGTAAGTAGGTGTCAGTTGGTTAAATTGATAAGAATCTACTAAATTGCAACCCCAAATCCCAGTGGCGTTTTGTACGTCCATCATTAGTAGAGGGGTTTCAGGTTCTCTGGGTTCTCGGTCACTCTGGAATTATTACTTCTTCTTCCTTCCATAGATGTCCCAAAAGAGAGGTTGGCAGTACCTCACCGTGGCTTTGGCTTGCACGCTCGCAGCGAGCCTTCTGTTCAAATATTTCCCCATTTCTTTAATTTTACTGGGCTTTTCCGGGTACCGTAATGGCCTGTCATAGACTGGGTTCGTGTACTAGCTTTCGGCTTCTGTGATAAAATACTCGAGGGGAAACAGTTCAGAGGAGGAGAGGATTTGATTAGGAGCACGGCTTCAATCCCATCACCTGCCCACTCGGCTCCGTTGATCTGCAGGGAGGCAGAACATTATGGCCATGGTGCAGCAAAGAGGCTTCATGAAGTCAGGAAGATGGGGAGAGTGGAAGGGAGGGGCGAGGAGGGAGGGAGGAGGGGAGGGAGGGAGGGGCGAGGAGGGAGAGGAGGAGGGGAGGAGAGAGAGGGAGGAGGGAGGGCGAGCAGGGGAGGGAGGAGGGAGAGTGGGAGGGAGGGGCGAGGAGGGAGGGGAGGAGGGAGAGTGGGAGGGGATGGGTGGGAGGGAAGAGCGAGGGTTCAGGGTTAGGAACGTATCCTTCCAGGGCTTACACTTCCAACTGGACCACGTTCCCCAATGTTTTTGCCTCTTCTAATGGCTTTTAAGTTTGGAGTCCGTCAATGAATCGGACCATTCATGAAGTCAGAGCCTCCAGGATTTAGTTCTCTCCCTAAGGCCTCTCCGTAGAACACTTGAGCTCCCTGGGGACATTTCAGATGCACGGCACAGCAGTTTCCAGACATTGGCAGTTTAGTGGGCGAAGCCTTTAAAAGGAGCAAGACATGGACTCTTGCTTTTCTCGAGACCCGTCTTCCTTTGTTGCCCAGATTGGCTTCAAACTCATGTTCTCTTCCCTTAGCCTGCTAAACGCTAGATTACAGGTATGCACCTTCACACTGGATTATTTATTTATTATTTGTATATTTGAAACCACACACGTGCACGTCTGCATGTGGCTATAGGTGCATGTGTATGGAAATGCGGGTATCCGTGGAGGCCGGAAGAAGACTTCAGGATCCCTGGGTCCAGAGTTACAGGTGGTTATGACTGCCTCACGTGGGCACTGGGAACTGAACTCAGGTTCTTTGGAAGAACAAATGGTCTTAACCTCTCAACCATACCGCTAGTCCTTCCCAACACATCTTTTTATCTGACCTGCGTTTTTAATGTAAAGTCAGTTTCTTATGCAAAGTATACCTTTAGGCAAAGGTATAGCTTTACTTTTAAATCTTGTATCATTAGCCAGGCATGAGGGTACACACCTTAAATCCCAACACTCAGGAGGCAGAAGCAGGTAGAGCTCTGTGAGTTTGAGGCCAGCCAGGTCTATGTAGAGAGACTCAGTCTGAAACCAAACCAGACCAAACCAAACCCAAACCCAAACCCAATCCCAAATCCTGTATTACCATCTCTTTTATAATTGGTGTTAAGACTTTTTGGTGATGGTATCCCCATACATCGTATACATATATGGTGTGTGTATCTCAGTGTGTGTGGAGGTCTGAGAGCCTTCTCAGGTGTTGCTTGCCTTGTTTGAGATGGGCGGGGTGGGGGAGTCTCTGTGTTTGCTGCATGCTCCAGCCTAGTTGGCCCATGAGCTTCCAGAGATTTCTCTCATCATGCCACAGTAACCCTGGCATGACAGACACATGCCACTCTGCTGGGATTTACATGGGATTTGACTCAGGTCCTATACTTGTAAGACAAACACTTTACTCGCTGAGCCACCTCCCTAGTCCCCAGACATAATATTGTTTCGTGCATAAAGATTTTTAAAAGGCTCTATGCCAATTTCTCTGTCCATCCTGAATCAACAAGCATTTCGGTCTGACGTATACATTTCAGAATATTATTTTTGCGGGCTGGAGAGATGGCTCAGTGGTTAAGAGCATTGACTGTTCTTCCAGAGGTCCTGAGTTCAAGTCCCAGCAACCACATGGTGGCTCACAACCACTTATAACAGGATCTGATGCCGTCTTCTGGTACGTCTGAAGTCAGTTACAGTATACTCATGTAAATAAAATAAAATAAATAATAAACCTTTAAAAAAGATTGCTTTAGGCAATCCATTTTCACTTGGACAATGAAGATAGAATCGTAATTACACATTTACCTTTATTTATTTGATTTCTATTAGTATCATATTTATCCTGTCCAAACAACTTCCTCTTAAAGGTCTTGCAGTGTTTGCCTATGAGCAATGACGCTTTTTTTTCTGAGAAAAATTTCTCCTTCATATTTTGAGAATTTTTCCAGGGAGCATAGAATTCGGTGGTGGTGGTGGGGGTCCGTCTCTTGCTCTTTTTTTTTTTTCTTTTCTTTTTTTCGGAGCTGGGGACCGAACCCAGGTCCTTGTGCTTGCTAGGCAAGCGCTCTACCACTGAGCTAAATCCCCAACCCCCTGTCTCTTGCTCTTGTCTTGTATCCTTCCTTTCTTGCCATGGTGGAGTGTCTCCTTTTGTGACCCAAACCAAACCTTTCTTGTCTTTAGTTGTGCTAGCAATTTGTCATAGCGATAAGAAACGCAGATTTTCACCTGTGTGCTGTGAGTGACAAGGCCTGATACTTCCTGACAGACATCAGACTGTGGTAGTAACATGGGTAACTCTCCAGGAAGTCAACGAAATGGTATGACTTGACTGTAAAATTATTGAACTCATTGCCGAACAGACTGTGTGTGTGTGTGTCTGTCTGTCTGTCTATGTGTATGATGTGCATCGGTGCTTTGCCTGCTTGTGTTAAGGGGGTCTGATCCTGAAGTTCTAGACAGCTGCGAGCTGCCATTTGGATGCTGGGAGTTGAAGATTCCTGGAAGATTAGCCAGTGCTGAACCAGCTCTCCGACCCCAAACAGACTGTTCTTACCAAGTGCTGCAGGATAGCTCGGTCCCTCTACATTCCCACCATTTCTAAGGCTGAGTTCCTGCTTTTACAGCTCCATCGGAGTCACTACAGGTGCTGAACACAATGACACAGAGGCAATTTTCAGACAAAACCCAAGTCGTTTAATTGAATATTCTACCCCATTGAAATTCTCTTTAGCTTCAAGTAATTTGGAGCATATGTTCCAGAAAGCTCTTTGTTCTCGAGAGCAATTTTGGATCTAGTGGAATATTTGTAAGACCACGAGAAAATTGGAAAAATCCAAATTACAGTTTAGAGTTGAGGTCATAAGTAGGAAGACAGACTGCGAGGCTGCTGGCTATTAAAATGAAAATTTCCCAACTGCACACAGTGCATGTAGGAAAACTAATAGCATTAAACACCACGCCTCAAACATTTCATGATCCCATGCCTGATTTTAGGTGGAACGTGTGATGTTAAATAGTAAGGAAAAGTCTAACGAGAGTGACAGAGAAGAGTGACGTCCACCATGGGCTATGCTTAGAAAGCTTTGGGTCCTATCATTTCTACTTCAAGCATGGGTCAGAACCCATGTTTTCTCCTTTTTACAATATTTATTTATTTATTATATATAAGTACACTGTTGCCATCTTCAGACACACCAGAAGAGGGCATCAGATCTCATTACAGATGGCTGTGAGCCACCATGTGGTTGCTGGGATTTGAACTCAGGATCTCTGGAAGAGCAGTCAGTGCTCTTAACCGCTGAGTCATCTCTCCAGCCACCCATATTTTTTTTTCTAGTGTCGTAGACTGATGTACAGAATGGGGACGTGAAGGACATGTGTACAGGTAAGGGAGGGGCACACCTTTCATGTCTGTGATATATGAAAGTATTAGGAATCTGTCTTAGTTTCTTTTCCCGTCGCTGTGACAACCCCCCACCCCCCAAGCAACCCAAGGAAGAAAGAGTCCACCCTAGCTCGTGTCTGAAGGTACAGCCCAGGTAGCAAGACAGCCATGGCAGCAGGACCTTGAAGTGGCTGGCCACCCCTCATCGGCCATCAGTGTACAGGGCGGCATGAATTCATTCTGCGACTTCATTCTCTTAACTTCACTTTGTACAGCCCAGGATCCTCTGCCTAGGGAACAGTGCCGCCCACAGGGGGCAGATCTTTCCCCCCTCAGTTAATAAATTAGGATAATCCCCGACAGGCATGCCGAGAGGGTCAGCTCCCAGAATCTGGATTCTGCCAAGGTGACTTTCAACAGTAACCACCTTGGAGATCTAACTCTTGATTGCCTAAATCCCTCCTGGAGAAGGAGATTAATCATTTCTAGGTAATTAATAGGAGCACTGAACCCTTTGTTCACATGTACACATGTCATTAACAGAGCAAAGTGCCAGCTGGAGACAGGTGAGATTTTCTAATTTCTCTGGAGGATTCCTTGGGTATGAATAATTTTCAGAATTTCAAGCTCCACTGTTACTGAAAGGGAAGGGGCTCTAATACCTATTCTTGCTTACCTCTGGTGTCTTACCAGAGTGCCCAAGTGATGTCTCTCATGGATCGTATGAGTCTGTCCCTCCTTTAAGGGGATTTCGGTTCTCTTTATTTAAAGATTTATTTTTATTTAAGTTATGCATGTTTATCTGTCTCTGAGTGCATATTTGCATGTACAAATACACCTGTGGAGTCTAGAAGGGGGATCCCCTCCGAGCTGGAATTATGGGGGATTGTGAGCCACTGATGTGTTTGCTGTGGATGAACTCAGGTCCCCTTCAAGGGCAGCACATGCTCTGAGTCACTAAGCCAGTGGTTCTCAATCTTTGGGTCACGACCCCTTTGGGTGTGGAACGACCCTTTCACAGGGGTTGTCTAAGACCATAGGAAAGCACAGATATTTGCATTCGATTCATAACAGTAGCAGAGTTACAGTTATGAAGTAGCAATGAAGATAATTTTATGGTTGGGGGTCAGCACGACACGAGCAACTGTCCTCTAGGGTTGCAGCATTAGGAAGGTTGAGAACCGCTCTTCTCAGTCTTCTCCCCAGCACTGCCACTTCAATACCTCAATGGTGTCAGCGTCCAGATTTTCCTCTCTACTATGTCTTCCTACTACCTCCCACAAACGCTGTGGTGAGGACGGCTAGCCAGCTTAGTTCCTTTACCGTTTCCCACATCAGATTCAATCTCCTGGTGGTGGGACCACGCCTTAGGGACAAGTCTCTTACCCCATACCCTTCTCTTTCCCAGATGTTTCTGCTGGTCTCCAGGTCTGGCTTGACCGAGGAAACCATTGTTGAACACTTCTGCTGGTTTTCCTGTCAAAACGACACACACACGTATTAAGACCGTAAAACATTATTTCTGTAAGTTACAGCTTGGGGTTCACATACTATATGTGATGTCTAGATGGCTCTCTATGAACTTTTGGCCTAACATATAGACAGAACTGTTCCGGGAGAGGTGGTCTCTGTAGCCTTTCTATGGTGAGTGATAACGGGCATGTGTCTTCAACAGTGCTCTGTGACCACGCTTTGTCATAAAATATGAATCACCAACCATAAGGTTCAGTTCATTGCTCTTCGGCTTATCCTTCTGCCGTTCCTTGATAAATGTTCTAACTTCCCATCACGTGGTCAATGCTCTTGTAGACTATGCATAAATAGTTCCTCTTTGCCTCTGTTCCATGAACTAAGAACGCATTCACTCATATTTCGATCTATTGAAATCCTCCCTGACTTTCTTTTTTCTTTTGAGACCAGGTCATATGTAGCCCAGGCTGGCTTTGAACTTCATATGGAGCTGAGGATGACTTTGAACTTCTGATCCTCTTGTCTCTACCTTTCGGGTGTTGGGATTACAGATGGAGGTGGATAATTCCAGTACATTTGGTGCTGGGGATTGAACACAGGCCTTTATGCATGCTAGGAACACCTACCCAGGTGAGCTACGGCCGCAGCTCCTGATCTTTTAATTTATTTCATCTACAGGATTTTTTTCCCCCATCTATTTTGTGCGGCTCTGACAGAATATTACAGACTGGATGATTTATAAAGAACAAATTCAATTCTCACAGTCCGGAGGGTAGGAAGTCCAAGATCATGACCTCATCAGGGTTGGAGTTTGATGAGGGCTTTGTCTCTGTTCATAAGATTGATGTCTTGAATGTCTTATCTTGTGGAGGGGAGGAACAATGTCCCTTAGACAGCAGAAGGACAGAAGAGTCAAGGAGCACAAGGGTCCTCAATTCATCCTTTTATAACAGCAGCGACACCACCACCGAGAGCAGAACTTCCGTGGGATAGAGACCCTCTCTCTTAACAGTGTTATAGTGGAAACCAAAGTTCCACTTGCATTTTAGGGAGGCATGCAAACCAGAGCAAAACCATCTAAGCACCTTCTTTGTGGCATATCGTAGTCTTCTTCCCTTTGAGACAACTGAGTTCCCTGGTTCCGTCATTTCTCCTTCTCCCGAAAGAGCATATTAGGAGCCCCCTGCATGCCACAGGGAATACAACACGAGTTGGTTTCTTCCCCGAAGGATCCCACTGTCTTCTCGCGAAGACACATCATTCACTGTTACAGTGAGGAGCACGTAGTATTTATTATCTCCTCCCGCAGACCACAGGGATCCTGATACCATAACTCACACTTTAATCACCTTTGAGTCTTTCCTGAACACTTCATACATCAATCATCTTAGAGTAGGTGCTAAAATATTCGACAAACGGATGAAAACAGGAGCCGACCCTGCACACGTACACAGTGAAGGTTACTACGTTAGACGTGGGGTGGGTCTTACAAAAGAAAGGTCAGGTGTGTTTTCTAGGGCTGGGTAGTCACCCCTGTTTTGTCTTGCTGCATATTGCTATAAGATACCTTAAAATAATACCCCGAAGCCGCGTTGTTCTCTGGTTGTGCACATGGTGTGGGGAATGGGGGTGAGAAGAGGGGACGCAAGACTTTCAAGAGCAGCAGGGCTCATCCAGATGCTAGTTCTGGTCTCCTTGTACTTCTGGGGTGGCATGCTACGATTTTAAAGTATTTGTGCGGGTGAGGATAGGGGTTGGCTGGGGACAGTGTTTATATAAATAATAAATGACCGGCACTTCAGAAGACAATGTTAAACAGTCTGAGAAGCAGCAGCATTGGAGATTAAAGTGAGCCCGGTGCTTGAAGCTATGGAGGAAGAGTAAAGAGAGAGGAACGAGGTAAGGCAAAAACACCTCTCGTGCGTCTGAATAAACAGACGTTAGGAAGCAGGGCTGGGACCACAGTGGAGCCCACAAATGTTAGCCAGAACTGGAAGCCAGCAAGGCGAGTGAGATATTGCTCTTATAATTGTTATCTTATTAACAATACTATAACAACTTAATGTGTTTTTCTCTTCGCACCAGGCACCTCACATATATTAACACATTTATTATTCAGAAGAGCACTTAATTATAGCTACCATTACTACTACTTTATGGATAGAGAAAGCAGAGTTCAGTGGGAAAAGTTACCAAAGCCCACCAGCTACCAAGTAGCAAATGTCATGCCATGTGCCCCACAGAGCAAGGCGTCCTCACCACTAGAGCCTCCCTGGAAGTTGCGGATGCTTGTCATCTCCCTGATTTACCTTTCCCAATTCAGCAGAGGTGGGATTTGAACATCGGTCCCGCAGTTTCTCAGGCATCTTTCTCATCTTCTGTCTCCAGACTTTGCGACAGCCATGATGGGAGACAGTCAGCTGTTTCCTAGGAGCTCAGACCAGATACAAAAAAAGAACAATCTTACCAAGGAGGAGTGAGACTTGGTTCAAAATGTATCAGGTTTCTTCCCTTCAGACAGACATTCCCGAGATGCCCCGTGGGTTCTCAAAAGCTCTCTGGCGACTGGGCTCCAGGCATCACACGAACCCACCTCTGGATTCTCTTTTTGCCTTTTTACTCTGACCCTATCCACTCCTGCTTCCCGCTCTTCCCCGGTCCCTCCCCTCACTTTATTTTCTCTATTCTTTCCATATAGGGTCTCCGTACCTTGCTATGTATCCCAGGGTGGCTTGGAACCCACTGGGCTTCCTCCAACCTGCGAGTATCCTGTCTCTGCCTCTGCAGTGCTGGACTTCCTGGCATGTTCCACCTGGCCACACTTCTCCTTCCTGACGTTATTTTTATTCGACTCCTTGCCTCTGGTTCTGTTAGCAGGGGAATCTACACCAAGACACGGGATAATCAGATGCATATGTCACATTCATAGCAATGTCATACTCCAGGGGGTGGGGTGGGGGAGATGGTCCCTTAAAGGAACACCAGGTATTTGAATCTGTTAAGCTGTCAACCTGGACACTGTGTGATAAGATTCCCTACCCCACTGCCTTATCAGATAGGACTTTTTAAAATTTAAAATGTATAAGGCAAACCTGGAAAAAAGCAAATATTTTAGTATTGATACTGTATGTAAAATCCAAAGCAAAAACAACCAAACAAAACCAAAATAAACTCAAGAACAAAAGCAAGCACTTGAACAAAAGCCTCTCTAAGGGAGAGTCACTATGTAGCAGGTTGGCCTTGAACTTTTGATCCTTCTATTTCAGCCTCTTAAGACGGAGATTGCAGGTAAGTAGCTGCTTTAACAAACAAAGAAAGAAACATACAAATGGACATTTTTTGGTGGGACTTGTGGTGGTTAAAGTAATCTGGGATTTTCTCCTCTCATTTTTTGATGTTTCTGTAACTTGGATCGGTGAGATTAACTGCTAGAAAATTTGTGCTTTTTGGGAGCAAATGGAAGCAGTTGAATGCTGTAACTTTCTTTACCAGAGTGATTTTTGATCTCCTCTTGGGTCATGAGCGATGGAGGACGCGAGGGGGCAGCCTCACCCCAGGCTAGATCTCGGTTTTCTTCTCCAGCCCTGGTGCTCAGTGACACTTGACAGCTGTGTGTGAGCGCCACCGATCTCCGTTCTTTTTTTTAAGACCAGCGCTCAATGTGCAACGCTTCATAGTGACCCGCGCCTTCGCAGCTGCACCCAGGGCCTATTGATTACGGAAAGGACTCCTCGGATTCCAAAGCCGCGCTCGAGCTCCTAGCTAGCTGCTTGGAACACAGGCGAGAAGTAACGTGTTTGAGCAAGAGCCACAAGCCTTCCTGCCCTGCCCGCCCGGTCCCGAGGACTGCTCTGCTGGAAAGGACTCCCTTTTGCCTGGGTACCACTACCCAGTCCTCTGTCTTTAAATGACATTAAGGGCGTGACTCTCAATTTGATGTGGATCTTAGGTGTGAATATTTTTTCATCCACGTGTCTAGTTGATTTTTCTTGTGGATATCATCCATTCCTTAGCTCAGGGTGAAGCTGAACTTGGGATCCTCAAGTCTCAGCCTCCCAAGGTTTGCTATTAAAAGTGTGTGGGTGTGTGTGTGTGTGTGTGTGTGTGTGTGTGTGTGTGTGTGTGTGTGTGTGAGAGAGAGAGAGAGAGAGAGAGAGAGAGAGAGAGAGAGAGAGAGAGAGAGAGAGACAGAGAATATGAGAGTTTCTACTACTCACATCCACTTTCAGGCAGCCCAATAATTCCAAAGTGTGCCCTCATTCCGACTGCTGTCAATACAGGTAGACAATGTACAGTTGCGATTGGATATCTCTTACCTCAGTTTTCATTTCTTTGTATTGAACATATTAAAAGTCTTCTTTATTAAAAAGTCTATTTTATTTTGAAATATACAATTAATCTAGGCCTGGTGGTGCACTCCTTTAATTCCAGCTCTCTGGAGGCAGAGGCAGGAGAGTCTCTGAGTTTGAGGCTAGCCTGGTCTACAGAGTGAGTTCCAAGACAGTCAGGGCTATACAGAGAGAACCTGTCTCAAAAAATAAACACACAAAAAGCAAAGAATAAATTCCACTTTGGCTCAAGGTTTTTGGGGGGTGGTTAGTTCATGGTAAGTTGGTCCCATTGCTTCTGGGCCCTGGGATAATACAGAGTAAGTAACCTTATAAGGATTCATGGAAGAATGAAACAGCTCATGTCATGTCAAGTCAGGGAATGTAGGATGGGAGAAGGAATAAGAGACTTGAAGCCCAGAGTCCTCTCAATCCATGCTCTTTGTGAGCTAAAGACCTTTGGATAAGTCCCTCTTGAAGTTTCTATCAATAGCACCAAACCGATAACATAGGGTGTTTGCGGGGTGCGGGGGGGATCCAAAATACAGCATCTGTCCTTCATTTTGATCATCTCTAAACAGCAGTGCCTAGTTTATCCTTAGCATTTGTTTATTGGTTTAATTAACTTTCTTCTTCTACTAGAATAGAAGCTTTGTGAGGGGTAGGATCATGTCTGGTTTGGATGCTTGATCACATCCTGCAGACAAATATTGCTGAACACATGCAAAGATGCTCAACAGAAATTTACTGAACAAATAAATACACCAGGTGGAGGTAGGGTTGACCTGTGGAGGTAGGGTTGACCTGTGGAGGCAGGGTTGACCTGTGGAGGTAGGGTTGACCTGTGGAGGCAGGGTTGACCTGTGGAGGTAGGGTTGACCTGTGGAGGCAGGGTTGACCTGTGGAGGTAGGGTTGACCTGTGGAGGCAGGGTTGACCTGTGGAGGTAGGGTTGACCTGTGGAGGTAGGGTTGACCTGTGGAGGTAGTGGAGGTAGAGTTGACCTGTGGAGGTAGGGTTGACCTGTGGAGGTAGGGTTGACCTGTGGAGGTAGGGTTGACCTGTGGAGGTAGGGTTGACCTGTGGAGGTAGGGTTGACCTGTGGAGGTAGGGTTGACCTGTGGAGGTAGGGTTGACCTGTGGAGGTAGGGTTGACCTGTGGAGGTAGGGTTGACCAGTGGAGGCAGGGTTGACCTGTGGAGGCAGGGTTGACCTGTGGAGGTAGGGTTGACCTGTGGAGGTAGGGTTGACCTGTGGAGGTAGGGTTGACCAGTGGAGGTCGGGTTGCACTGTGGAGGCAGGGATGCCCTCTGGAGGCAGGGTTGACCTGTAGAGGTAGGGTTTGACCTGTAGAGGTAGGGTTGACCTGTGGAGGTAGGGTTGACCTGTGGAGGCAGGGTTGACCTGTGGAGGTAGGGTTGACCTGTGGAGGCAGGGTTGACCTGTGGAGGCAGGGTTGACCTGTGGAGGCAGGGTTGACCTGTGGAGATAGGGTTGACCTGTGGAGGTAAGGTTGCATGCTTCTCTTTGACTTTAAATAAATCACTTTGTGCCTTTGATCATGTTTCTTCTTTCGGGTTTGGACTCTCCCATGATGTGTTTATTTTAATTCTTGAGAGATTTTCTCACCTTGTTCATGTGCGTTTGTTAGAAATTTAGGAAGTTTTTGGGGATTGTGAATGAAAAAGGCTCTTGCTGTCTAAAAGTTTTAAAGACCCTTAAAACTGGTAGGGAGCAGTAAGGTTTAATGTTTCTCATCGTCCCGTCCACTCGCTTGTATGAAATGAATCAAAACCTCAGCTTTCCAAAGTTTTTGAAGTCCTGAAACTGGTCCTAGGTCGTGGAATGGATGGACCAACCCTTTGAAGATGGCAGCTCCCTGAGTAGATGGGCAGCAGGGCAGGCTGCATGTTCTTACTTGCTAAGCCTTTAGCTAAGTGCTAACCCGATTTGAAACCCTGGACCTGTTGTTTCTCAAACAGTTTAAACACAGCATATCCATCCTGTGTCCATGTACGTTAGGTTTTTATCCAAAGGAGGCAACAATTACAGGCTCCGAGGATGTCAAAGTGCTATTCATAACCAGCCGGAAAAGGTCATCAAACAAATACTTTGATGTCTGCTAAGAAGGGAGATTAGCCAGTCTTGACTCTGTGTTCACCCAGATCTTGGGATGTGGGAGTTTTTAATTCCCTCTCAGTTTCTTTACTGAGCTGGGATTCTGGTGTGCGACCATGCATTCATTTCTTGAAAAGCCTTTTCATCTACCCTGTTGGCTGTACTTTAAGATCCCCTCCTCCCTCCTCCCCTACATGTGGGTCACCCTGTACCAAAGGAGAAGGTTATCTGGGCTGTTAAACCTTTGACTTGGTGTCTTTTGAAGTGTGCATTTTGCATTTTGTTATGTCAGGATTGTAATTAGATCCGTTAATTAAGGGAAGAATGAACTTTTCCCAAACTCTGAACCTCTCTGAATTTTTGATAAGTTTGCTTAGGCCGCGGCTGACCTTTGCTAGGGGCTATGCCACTGCTTATTAATTGGCAAATTTTAATGAGGAGAGTTTATGAATGTTCTGGCCTTGACAATAAATAAAGCTGGCTACCAGGTCCCACCTCCTCCAGTTTCTTCGAAGTGTCCAGTGTTTCTTCACTAGTGAGTATTAAATTTGGCACAGTGAAGTCACATTTTACTGTATGACGGGGCCAGAGACTCCCTGCTCAGACCTTGGCCCGGATGACATTATTCACTGTCTCATTTTGGTTTTAATAGTAATCTCATCATACCTGCTTTATGGAAACGTAAACTGAGGCACCCGGAAAGAAGTAGCTTGGATGTTAGTATGAAGGTAATTAGTTACTGATAACAGTGGCGAATGATGATGCTAGCAGCCACTATGGGACTGAGTTCTCATTATGTGCTAGGCCACCTCCACCTCCCAAGCTCTCCACATGTGTTGTATCATCTAATACACAACACGGCCCTATCAGGTAAGCTTTCAACGGAAGGGAAGGATTGTCCAGTGTCATGCAGGTGAGGTGTGGTAGAATCAATATCTAAACCTAGGTGGCTGAATGCTGTCTTCAGCTTGGATCAAAATGGCCGCAAAGCTATGTGCAGAGCTAATTCGGAAGTAGAGTAACTTATAAGGGGGGGTGGGGCCAAGAGGGAGGAAGTAGGTCATTGCGGGTGTGGCTTTGAAGGGTATATTAGGATCCCTGCTACTTCCTCTTTCTCTCTGTTCCCTGTCACTATGACGCAAAGAGCTTTATTTAGTCATGCTTCCCCAGCCCCACCCCATCACGACACTCTGCCTCACCCAGAGATAATGGAGCCAAGTGATCATAGCTCCAAACCCCTCACACTGAGATAAAGAAAACCCCCCTTCTTTTAAAAGTCCCCCCTCCCATGTCACACAGCAACGAAAAGCTAATTACCACAGCCCCAGGAACAAGACTCCCAGTTTTCCTAAGTAGGTGGTTGGCCTGAGTTTCAACCAAGTCTGACTCATTTGTTCTCACTTTGCCCATTTATTTGCTTTATTGATTTGTATACGGGGGGGGGTGTTGTTCTATGTGTGGGAAGCTAATTACATTCTCCTAAATGAATTATTTTGGAGTTAGAACAACGTCTACAGTATTCCAGGCATTTACAATACGCAGGGTACCACAGTTCAGATCTACCCTTCACGTATGCCCACAGATTCCTCTCCTCCAATACGAGCGTTTCCATTGTCCCTGGGCTTCAGAGCTACACTCATGGTGAGGGGCAGTCCTGGGCAGCTCTCTTCAGTGCTCCTTCTAAGGGCCCTCTGAGGTTCTAAAGCTTTATAAACAATGGTACTGCTGTGATGTTGTTCTTTGTTTACTATGTGTACTCCTGATGGTCTGTGACAATGATCCTGAGGGAGAGTAGCCACTCAAGAGCTTAAAACAGGCACTGGCATCTCACATTGCTGGATGCCAGAAGCTCCACCCCCTTCTCTCTTGTCTCCATCTCTCTGTCTGTCTCTGTCTTTGGCTAAGGACATCCTCCATCTTTTCTTGCAAAATGTCACCACTTTTAGAATTTCTGTGTTTGAACATTGCCCTAAATGACTTCTTAGAGATTTTTTTCCCCAACCGTTGTGAAGATAATTTGGCATCACTGGGCAGCTGGTTCATTTGGGGGCAATTCTGTTCATATTTCATCCTTATCATGGCTTATTTAATATGTGTCTTTACAGAGAAGATAAAACGAAGCAGAGAGAAGGTGGGTGTTTTGCTTAGGGTAGACAAGCAGGTACTTTAAAAAAATGTAATTTAGGGGTTGGGGATTTAGCTCAGTGGCAGAGTGCTTGCCTAACAAGCACAAGGCCCTGGGTTTGGTCCCCAGCTCCGAAAAAAAAAAAAAAGAAAAGAAAAAAAAAGTAATTTAGAGACTGTAGTTACTTTGTTTCTTCCTTTCCTCCAAATCCTCTCTCTTTTTTTTTCCCCCCTGGGGCTGGGGACCGAACCCAGGACCTTGCGCTTCCTAGGTAAGCGCTCTACCACTGAGCCAAATCCCCAACCCCCCTCCAAATCCTCTCATATACCCTTCTTTGCTCCCTTTCAAATTAATGGCCTCTTTTTCCATTAATTATTGTCACATGCATGTATGTATGTACATTTATATCTCCAAATATAGCATGCCCAGTCCGTATAATGTTACTTGTATGTCTATGTTTTCAGGGCTGACCATTGGGTATTGAGGACCCAATTGGCGTGCTGTGCTCCTCTTTGGGGAGGACTATTTCTCCCAGTCTCGGCATTCCTTAGCTGCCTGTAGCTTTTTGTGTTAGAAGGATGGGATGCTCTAATTAGGGAGGGGAGAGGGAGATAGATACAGAAGAGAGAGAACAAGGTAAAATAACAACAATACTATCTGAAAAAGCCATAAGGAATCATAATTATTTATTTATCTAAATTATTTATCTAAAAAAAAACCCTGTAACACGTGTAAGCCAGTGTATAAACATACATACATGACTTAAATGAAAAATTTTCATCTGGGCTGACAACTCTACCCAAGAGCGAATGATCACCTAATAAAACCCTCATAAAACTAGACACGAGAAGTCCTCTTTTTAGTTATTGGTTCAGGGTTGTTCAAGAGACTCTCCAAACATATAGGCTGTTGCTATGGCCCCTGGTTGTGCCTCCTGGGTGGAAGGTAAGTTCTCCACTGACGAAGGTACCATGCCTTTCAGACACAGGGCCCAGAACTTCAACTGACCTGCAAGCCTCCGCCCTAGCTTTCACAGTATCAGAAGGTGCTACGCAAGCTTCCAAAAGAAGGAACGGATAAATAGTCCTATACAAGCTGTGACCCCTACCAACTGCAGCAATGACTAGCATGACACAGTAACCCTGAGGGCGCAGTAGTGACACACATACCTTGGTGACCAACAGTTCTCTAATTGGACTCAATACCCATTCACCAAGAGGAGAACCATGCCTAGTATTGGAAACCAAACCAAGTAAGTACCTAGGGCTAATAAAATCATGCCTCTTAAAGGAGAACCTCCAACCACAACTTTACCAAACTAGCAGGTATTTTAAAAAAAAGGTATTCATGGTATATCCCCAAGTTAACCTTTATATTTGAAGACATATACCGTGTGAGCTGTCAGTTAGTACACCGAAAGCTCCCATTGTCCTGAGCATCATGTATACAGACTGACAGATTTGGAAAGAGATCATTTTATACCCCCTAGAGGAAGAAGAACTTATTTGAAGACACATTTCACATTAATGTCAGGGATATATCTGGAACTTAGGCATCTGAGTCTCAGGTGGTAGCATTTTGATGAGAGTATCTTTCAGCTTATGGAAAAAGTTTTTATACAGTGGGATTTCAGGAAGATGTGAAATCCAATTCCCCTTTAAGAAGGCATGCCCCGTGTACTGGCTGGTTTTGTGTGTCAGTTTCCTGTGATAACACAAGCCGGAGTTAATCACAGAGAAAGGAGCATCATTTGTGGAAATGCCTCCATGAGACCCAGCTGTAAGGCATTTTCTCAATTAGTGATCAAGGGTGGGAGGACACAGCCCATTGTGGGTGGTGCCGTCCCTGGGCTGGCGGTCCTGGGTTCTATAAGAGAGCAGGCTGAGCAAGCCAGGGGGAGCAAGCCAGTAAGAAACATCCCTCCATGGCCTCTGCATCAGCTCCTGCTTCCTGACCTGCTTGAGTTCCAGTCCTGACTTCCTTTGGTGATGAACAGCAATGTGGAAGTGTAAGCTGAATAAACCCTTTCCTCCCCAACTTGCTTCTTGGTCATGATGTTTGTGCAAGGAATAGAAACCCTGATTAAGACACCCTGTTTTTTTTTTTTTTTTTTTTTTTTTTTTTTGTTTTTTTTGGAATACCAAGAAAAGAGTGATGGGATTGTTGGCGGACCAGAGACAGGAGTGGCAAGGAGTACTAGAAGGCTGTACAGTGAGGAGAGTGTTTACAAGGAGCCTTGTCAAATAAATTTGATTTCTATTTATTTTAAAATTAATTTTAGAGATTAAAATTTATATTTAAGTATTTTACTGAGTGTCTGGGAATTAATACACCATGCAATGCATTTCATGAGATTCTCTCCTCTCCTCCACATCCTCCCAGACCCTCCCTCCCACCCATCCACACAACTTCATGTCTTCATTTAAAAAAAAAAATCCAGGGGTTGGGGATTTAGCTCAGTGGTAGGCGCTTGCCTAGGAAGCGCAAGGCCCTGGGTGCGGGCCCCACCACCAAAAAAAAAAAAAAAACCAAAAAAAAAAAAAAACCATTTTCATTTGTGGTGTTCATATACTTTTGGGTGTTTGGGCTTCCACTAGAGTGCAGTGGACCTACCAGGGGCCACACTCTTAAAGGAAACTGACTCTCCCTCTCTCAGCAGCTATCAGTTGCCAATAGTTATGTCTCCTCTGCCTGTGATGGGATCTTGTCTGTCCTGAGTTTATGCAGGCCTTGTGCATGTTTTTTTTTTTTTAAAGATTTATTTATTATATATTAGTACACTATAGCTGTCTTCAGACACACCAGAAGAGGGCATTGGATCTCTTTACAGATGGTTGTGAACCACCATGTGGGAATTGAACTCAGGACCTCTGGAAGAGCAGTCTGGGCTCTTAACCACTGAGCCATCTCTCCAGCCCGGCCTTGTGCATGTTATCAGAGCATCTATTAGTGTCCATGTGCCTAGGGAGGAGGCCTGGTGATATAAATTTCCCATTTAAGGATGAAGATTTTGCAGTCTTTTCTTCTCTGCACTTTGACCAGTTGTGGGTCTCCGTGTTATTGCCCTCTGTGAGAATCTTCTAGATGCAGTAATCTGTGGGTATGCTGCTAAGCTATTAGAAGTTAATTTAATATTTTTTTCCACAAAGCGTTATTTTATTAAAAATTTTAATCCCAGCACTTGGAAGGCAGAGGCAGGCGGATCTCTGTGAGTTTGAGGTCAGCCTGGTGTACAAAGTGAGTTCCAGGACAGCCATGGATGTTACACAGAGAAACCCTGTCTCAAGAAAACCCACTCCCCCACGAAAAACATCATTTGATAATTTCCTGTGGGTGGCCTTACGGCTATGTACATGCGCCTTCAATTCTGCCAGGAGCCTCTGAGGAGATGACAGAAGGCCTTCAGAATTTTTCATCTGAAGAGAGAGATGCCGTTCTTGCTTTGGTGGCCAGGATGAGTCCTTAGTTCTGTCTCTCAAGTGTTGGCTGTAATGACATTTCCAAGGGTGTCACGACGCCAGTGGATGTGACCATTCAGAACAGAGAGGCTCAGATTGAAGTGATGTGTCTACCTCTGTGCCTGTCGTCGAAGCCCTCGGACAGAGCTGCCAATGCAGCTGTGTGGTAGAATTCTTGTGCATCGTGCTCAGAGTCCCTTGCTCTATTTCCTCCCTTGCACCACCACAAACAATAACTCGACAAAGAAAACCCCCAATCAAGCAAACCCCAAAACCCAAGCACACGCTCACACCCGAAAACCCTCAAGGAGACCCCAAGGGACCAGATGAAACAGAAAAAGAAAATCACCGTGTCTGAGGGATATTTCACTTTTGATGAGACTGTCAACACCAGGGATCTTTAGCCACAGGACTCTCTGGAAGCAGAGAAAAAATTCTCCTAGAATTTTTTTGAGGGGATTACTGCTGTGTCTTTTGGCTACCAGGTGGATGGTCGCCAACCCCATGATTTTGAAGATGAAATCTATGACGGGACAACTGAATACCCAGCTAAGTAAGATAAATGCAGGGAAATATTCAGTAAAAGACTATTTAACACCCAGACGATAGAAGCAAGGAACAAAGAGTACAGAGGTAGGCTGGGACCAAGTTGGGAGTGGAGGGGGTGGTGGAAAATGTTGAGTGTGATGGGAATGTTTATTATCCTGATTGCAACGATTCACTTCGTGAGTGTCTGTGTCAACACTGGTTCAACTTTGCCTCTTGAACATGGGAAGCTTGTTGTGTTAATTTTATCCCCCAAATGTTATAAAATCACTTAATCAATTGAATGGAAGCAGCTGTTTTACTGAGAAACCTTGCAGTTTAGCTGGTCCATACAACTTCTAAATCAGAACTACATATTAATTTTCCTAATTAATGTCCTAATTAAATTTCCTAATAGTTAAATTATGTTTAAGTTTGAACCTAAAAAAGACTATTTAATTCCCTTTATGCTCATGTCCGTAAGTAGAGAAGGACCCCATGAATATGTTTTTTTAAAAAAATATTTATTTATTTATAATATATAAGTGCACTGTACACTGTAGCTGTCTTCAGACACACCAGAAGAGGCATCAGATCTCATTACAGATGGTTGTGAGCCACCATGTGGTTGCTGGGATTTGAACTCAGGACCTCTGGAAGAGCAGTCGGTGCTCTTAACCGCTGAGCCATCTCTCCAGTCCCCCCCGTGAATATGTTTTATGCAGTGTATTTCTCTAGGATACGGATGGTTACCTTCTCCATCTTGCATTAACTCCCACTTCAGCTCTAATAACAGAGCCTACACTCAAACACATGAGTACTTAGCCCTGCCTGCATTACCTCAGTGGCTAAGATTCAAACCTTTTTAGTGTGGAGAAGTGCGCACTGAAGTCAAACAGAAAGCCTGTATCTATTCAAGAGATTGGCCGATTTCTGAAAGCTCGGTTTCACTCTGCTAAAAGAAGTAAGTTCAGTTTTCAGAAGTCTTATGTCCAGCTAAAGGAAGTGGCAGATCGGGGTTGGGGATTTAGCTCAGTGGTACAGCGCTTGCCTAGCGAGCGCAAGGCCCTGGGTTCGGTCCCCAGCTCCGAAAAAAAAAAAAAAAAAAAAAGGGGAGGGGGGAAAAAACAGGGGAAGTGGGGGGGGGGGGGGGGGGTGGGGGGGGGGGGGGGGGGGGGGGGGGGGGGGGGGGGGGGGGGGGGGGGGGGACCTACCCACCCACTCCCTCTCGCCTCCGTGCCCTGGCATTCCCCTACACTGGGGCATCGAGCCTTCATAGACCCATTGATGTCCGACAAGGCCATCCTCTGCTACATGTGCAGTTGAAGCACATATATGGTGGTTTAGACCATGGGAGCTCTGGCAGGGGTGGTGGTGTCTGGTTGGTTGATATTGGTTGTTCTTTCTATGCGGTTGCAACCCCCTCAGCTACCTCAGTCCTTTCTCTAACTCCTTCATTGGAGACCCTGTTCTCAGTCCAATGGTTGGCTGCGAGCATCCGCCTCTATATTTGTCAGGCTCTGGCAGAGCCTCTCAGGAAACAGCTCTATCTGGTTCCTGTCAGCAAGCACCTCTTGGCATCCTCGATAGTGTCTGGGTTTGGTGACTGCGTGTGGGATGGATCCTCATGTGTGTCAGTCTCTGGCTGGCCTTTCCTGCAGTCTCTGCTCCACGCTTTGTCTCTGTATTTCCTCCTGTGAATACTTTGTTCCCCCTTCTAAGAGGTACTGAAGCATCCACACTTTTGTCCTTCTTCTTCTTGAGCTCCATGTGATCTGTACATTGTATCTTGGGTATTCCGAGCTTTTGGGCTAATAGCAGGGCCTGACATTTCTAACCCACACTACTGGGGCTATTGGGTTTGGAGGCAGGGCTCTATGTTGACCTGGCTGCCCTGGAGCTCTATGGAGACCAGGTTTGACTTGGGTGCACAGAGACGCCTCCGCCTGTGCCTGCGCCCGCGCCCGCCCCCCCCGGCCCCGCCCGCCCCTCCCCTCCCGCCCCCGCCCCCCTCCGCCTCTGCCTCCACAGTGTTGGGATTAAAGAAGTGTACTACCATACCCAGTTTGGTTAGATTATATTTAATAGTGCTGCCTGTAACAGCACTTCTGAAGCCGGTTGCTAGAAGCTATTTTACACCTCACCATTAACTTACCAAATGCGGCTGTATTTTTGTTCCAAATGTTAAATATTTAATCAACTCTAAGATGAAACCCAAATGTAATTCATTAAGCAACTTAGTGTTGAGTCAGATGTAACGGACATGAAGAATGCCTTCTCATTAGTGTCCCTCGGCTTCATTGGTTCAAGAATTCTGGCTGATGGAACGAATAGCGAAATTATGTGCCATCCAAACAAACTGAGTGTGTCTGAATAAAAATAAAATAAAATAAAACCCAGGAGGTTTTTTTCCAATTGCCTTTTACTAATTGTGATGTATTGATTTTTCTATGCCACATTAATGTTCACAAAACTCTCCTTTGGTTAATCCAAAAAGATGAATGTATTTAATGAGAGTTTTTATTTCAAAGTGTGCATAAAAGTAAAGGCTGGAGAAAGGCCCATGGGAGTGCACACATGCAGAAGGAATATGGAAGAAAAGACGGACATGTTGAAGTTTTTATATAAGGAGAGATCATCGCCAAAGACCCTCTGAATATCACATTTTTTTTTTTTTTAAAGAAAATCTCATGTAGCCCATACTGGCTTCTAACTCTCTATGTGTCCCAGGATGCCCTCGGACATTTGGTTTTCCTGTCTCCCCCGGAAGCAGGATCTTAACACAGGGTGGGGGTGTCCAGCCTTCGCAGTGCCAAGGGCTTCTCCTCCTATTGGTGCCCCAAAAGGCCATCCTCTGCTACATATGCAACTGGAGCCATGGGTCTGTCCACTTTCTTATTGTTCCCAAAGGAGGTCTTGCTGGGATGGCTGACAGAGAAAATATTGCTTTATTTGAAGAGAACTCTAGGGTTTGGTCTGGACCTGGGATTACTCTAAGACTATTTTATAGTGTCCTATAATTACAGTCCCCAAAGTCTGGTTCTCCAATTTTATGATCCAGATTAGATGCAAAATAATTTAGAACCACAGTTAAAAAAAAAAAAAGAACCCTCCAAATGAATGGACCCTGAATCATGGAATTTGCCTCCATCCGTTGTGTTCATGTGAAACTGAAGTGTTGACAATCTACTCCAGGTTAAACAAGGCACACAGGAAAGCTGGCGTGTGAACCGGGATCAATGCCAAGCTCTCTCTTTTTAAGGATTTCTTCATGAATACATGTACGATCTCTGGAAAGTGTTCTGGGCTCTAAGTCTTCCACATACTAACATTCGTGGACTTCAGAGAGTAATCACACAGTCATACCCTGGAACCAGGGAGACCTGGGTTGAGTCATGAGTCTTCCAGTTATGAAGTAAGGCACATTCTCATCTGTCAGCATCTTTGTGGCTCATGTATAAAGTGGTGATGATAAAGACACTTTCAGGCAAGTTGCAGAAGCTAAGGTAACAACACATTTGTTAGCATCTCACACTTGGCAAGTGCTTTGCCACCATTAGCTTTTATTTCATTTTAACTGAGTAAAATAAGAATTTGGGAATGGTTCCCTCTTCCCACAAAGGAGCACTCCTCACTCCTCTAATACGATTTTAGGTCTAAATTATTTTTTATTACAACTCAGATGCACTCTTTTGAATTTCCTTTGACTTTTGGTGCACTTCTGAAAGCCACCAAACACATTTAAAGGTTGCACTGGGTGAGGGACACTTGGGGAACAGCATTGTGACAACCACTCAACCACTGGTGGTGACTTTCTTTTTCTTTGACAAGGTCTTGGGAGTTGATGATGTTCAGGGTAGAGGAGGTTTCAAAATGCTCTTCATGATCCATTAGGCACAAATCATTAGCCCGGCACTGAAGCACACGGAGACATTTGTAGGCGTCTGTACTATCAGCAACCCACAACGAGCCCATTCTTGTCACCACAGACTCTTAACATCTCATTTCTAAGAATTTCAGAGGTGGTTGACAGTTCATTTCAAAGAGCAGGCTGAACACGGTGCTTTCTACGAAGACATTAGCAGATGTACTCTTCAAGTTCTTAAATGTTTCCACGTGGGGCAGCGATGTTAAAAAGGCACAGTGGCGCTAATGTGCGGTGCAGAGAATTAAATACTGAGATGGGTTCTCTATTTCCCATCTTCACAGTGCTCTGACACACATCTCTATCCATAAGCGCATACAGATCATTTATTGATGATGTATATTTATGCCACACCCTGTGGGACCGCCAGCGTATCGGGCAATCACGTCAGTGTATCCTGGATCACTTTCCCACACTTCTCTTCATTCTCCGATGAGGCCATTTTCATATAGTTTTCTTTTTGTTGAACAGTGACCTGTGATAGACTCTAGGTGGAGTTATCATTCTATCGCAAGATACACATAAGGGAAAATAAAAGTTAGAAAATCAAACTAATTTCTTAAACTTTCCTAGGTAGAAAAAAAATGAGGTTCACAACTATTAAACAATAAAATTATGTATATGTATGTGTGTATGTGTATGTCTGTCTGTCTGTATGTATGTATGTGTCTTTATATGTATGTATATGTATACATATGTGTATATGTGTGTGTATGTGTATGCATGTGTCTGTATATGTATACATATGTGTGTATGTATGTGTCTATATATATGTGTATTTATGTGTATGTATGTATATGTATGTGTGTATGTGTATGTCTGTATATGTATGTGTATGTATGTGTCTTTATATGTATGTATATGTATACATATGTGTATGTGTATGCATGTGTCTGTATATGTATATGTATACATATGTGTGTATGTATGTGTCTATATATATGTGTATTTGTGTATGTATGTGTATGTATGTGTATGTGTGTGTGTCTGTTATATGTATGTATATGTGTATATGTATATGTCTGTATATGTATGTGAATATATGTATGTGTGTATTTGTATGTGCATGTATGCGTATGTGTGTATGCATGTGTATGGGTATGCATGTGTCTGTATATGTATGTGTGCATATTTGTGTATATACATGTCTGCATATATATGTGTATGTATGTGTGTATGTGTCTGTATATGTATGTATATGTGTGTAAGTATATGCAAATGTCATATAGCTAATTTGATGAGAAGTGCTAAGGCTAGGGTGGAAAAGTCATTACATACTAGTTTTAGTTCATCAGGCTGTTAGGGAGAGCGGAGTCTTTCCCAGACTAAGTCTCATGCCGGCATGTAATTGTTGTGTAGCTTAGGCTGGTCTTGAACTCATGGTCCTCGTGCTTCAGTCTCCCCAGTGATGGTATTACCAGCACTCATCATTGCGCTTGGCTTGGTTACTGTGCCATTTGGCTGTTGTTGTCAGCTTGACACAACCTAGAGTCATCCGGATTGGCCATTAAGTGTATCAGTGGAAGATTGTCTTGATTGCTAATTGACATAGGAGGGTCCAGCCTGCTGTGTGCAGTATCATACCTGGACAAGTGGGTCTGGGCTGACAAGAGAGTAGCTAAGCCTGAGCTGGAGTGAGCCAGGAGAGGGAGCCAGCAAACAGCGTTCTCCAGGATGTCCGCTTCAAGCTCCTGTTGGAGTGTCTGCTCTGGCTTTCTTTTTCTCCTCGGTGACTCTCATCTGGAGGTATGGCTGAAACAAACCATTTCCTCCCTCCAACTTGCTTTTTATCTGAGTGCTTTTTATCACAGCAACGGAATGAAGCTAGAATAGTTAACTGGTTTTTTAAAAATATTTATTATGTACACACTGTTCTGCCTGTGTATACACCTGTAAGCCAGAAGAGGGCACCAGATCCCACCACAGATGGTTGTGAGCCACCATGTGGTTGCTGGGAATTGAACTCAGGACCTCTGGAAGACCAGTCAGTGCTCTCAACCTTTGAACCATCTCTCCAGCCCCAGTTACTGTTCCTAAAAGAAGCCCAACTTGGCGGGGGGGGGGTACTGGAGAGACACCACAATTAGTTAAATACTTGCCACACAAGAATGGGGACCTGAGTTTGGACCTGAGAAGCCACATAAAAAATTCTAGGCAAGCTGGCACATGCTTATAATCTCCACACTGGGGGACAGAGACAGGGAACTCCCTGGGTCATAGTGGCAGAGGTGGGTAATTTAGCAAGATTCTGTCTCCAAATAAGGAGTGGAAGTAAAGGTCAGTGGTCCTGCACCAGGGTAACAGGCATTAAGCCCTACCTTCAAGCATCAGTACTGCAGGATAGCAAGCAGGAATGAACGAGCAAACAAATGACCTCTTCAGTAGGAAGTCTCTCCTAAGGAGCAGAATCAGCCCTGGGAATGCTTACACTTGCTGGAACTAAGACTCGGTTCAAATAATGAAAGACGTCTGACTACACACGCAGCTGTCCCATCAAAACAGCGTAGATCTTCACGCTTATTTTTAATCTGTAACTCACCATTGGAAGATAATTAATTTCCCATACGTGAACATCGAAAGATCGTTTGTAACTATCTGTCTTTTGTTAAGTCAATGTTAGCAATCTTAAAGATTATATGTCTACCTTAAGATTTTGTTCTAAAATAAATTAGGGAAGTCCTTTAGGACTCCATTGAACTGAGAACAGGATCCCTGTTGGAGGAATTAGAGAAAGGATTGAAGGAGATGAAGGGGCCTGCAACCCCATAAGAACAACAATGCCAACCAACCAGAGCTCTCAGGGACTAAACCGCTACCCAAAGACTACACATGGACAGACCCATGTCCAGCTGCATATGTAGCAGAGGATGGCCTTGTTGGGCACCAATGGGAGGAGAAGCCCTTGGTCCTGTGAAGGCTGGACACCCTCCCCCTCCCCTAGCCCAGTGTAGGAGAATGTCAGGCAGGGAGGCAGGAAGGGGTGGTGGTTTGAGAGGAACATCTTTATAGAAGAAGGGGAGGAGGATGGGATAGGGGGTTTATGGACGGGAAACCTGGAAAGGGAATCACATTTGAAATGTAAATAAAAAATGTAGGATTTAAAAAAAAACGAAAGAAAATGAAAAGGAAACCTAAAAAAAAAAAAAAAAAAAAAAAGACTCCGTAGTGCTTTCAGATTAAATATTTTGATATTTGATAGTTGGCTACTGATGTTAGCAATATATATGCTAACGCTTAAAATTTTAATTCACCTCAATGATTAAATATTATGTGTCAAAGACCATGATATTTCTACTTAAAGGAAGGTCTGGTATACGAACCTTGCAAGTGTGCCCTTGAGGTAAGGCAAGGGGTAGCTGTGTTTGAGTGTTCCCAGATGTTTGCAGCTGGGAAGAACCAGATCTCTGGGTCCCACGACTTCGTTCTTTCTGCTGGAAACACGTGCACCTGAGCACGGTCTGTGGAGCACAGCACGGCAGTGTTTCTCGAGACTGAGCCAGCATCCTAGCCACATGCTCTCTCTGCCGGAACAGACTTGGTGATTTCCGGGGAGCGGGCGTACGGTGGGGCTTTTGAGTCAGTCTAGGCCCAAGATTAGTTGCTGGTGAACTCTTTTTTTGGAGCGCTGGAGATCAAAGCCGGGACCTTGAATGCACTGGGCCATGGAGCTAGGTGCCCAGCCCTCCTAGATGCCCTTAAATGCCATGCTTTCTGCACACCCGAGTCCTTATTGATTGAAAGCCAGGGGATAACTGGTTTCAGAAAGCCACTGAGGTGCCGGGATATAGCTTGGTGATACGAGGCTTCCCAGCACGACTGAAAAGAAAACAGAACTACCAAGGACGGGTCAGGGCGACCATCTCTACAGACCCGGGAGATCCTCAAGCCCTATGATGAAGACAGTACATCACGGCCTCAGGCGAAGCAGCTACAGGGCAGTGAGCTTAGGATGTGCAGATCGTAAACTCTATTTCTTCTCTTCTCAGTTTCCCTTCCTCCTTTCTTTGCTTGTAAACAACCCCCTCCCCCCCCGCCATTTTTCTGGAGAAAAATGAAGGAGCTGGGAGAAAACCCAGGTGTCCCAGCGCCACAGTGACAACTGGACAGATGCCCACCTCTGTGCTGCCGTGAGCTTCGCAGAGGGATATGGACACCTTTTATACATCCCCTCCCTGCACTCTGCCCTTCCCGGCCTCACAACGGGATTCAGGGATTCAGCGTGGGAGCCTAAGGTCAGCTTCCATTATCCTTCTGTCCACCACCCATTCATCTTCTCCTTGCTCTCAGCGTAAGCACACACAGCCTGATGTATCTTCCTTTAGAAAGTTGGACATTTTTCTTTATGGCACTCAAAGCGCTGTCTGTTTTCATGGATGCCTTCTATTATGTCCTCTGTCCTTCCTGAAACCTCCCTTGTCGCGGTCACGAGAGCCATTGTTTGGCTGATTGTATTATTACGGGGCAAACCCCATCTCATGGGGCCTTTTGGTCTCTTTGGAGAAGTTGATCGCTCTTTTACTGTTTAAACACTTTCCCTCAGATATTGTTTATGTATTTACTTTGTGGTGTGTGTGTGTGTGGGGGGGGCAGGGTTTCTCTGTTACTTATTTTCACATAGCCAGAGAAAACAAGAGAGGCAAACATTTATTGTGTAATTCCGGGTTTCAGAGGGTCTCGTCCAAGGTCACCTGACTCTGGATACCTGAACTTGGCGATGGAAGTGGGTGGAGGAGAGAGTGTTCGCCCTGTGGCAGACGGGAACCAGAGAGAAAGGAACAGATAGGGAACACATTGTAACCTTCAAAAGCACAAAGCCAGTGATTTACTTCCCCCACCTAGGCTCTGACGTCTACCTGTCTCTCTCTCAAATGTGGGTGATAGGAACACACAGTTGTTTTTTTTTTTTTCCCATGGGTGCGAGGGATTTGAACTCAGATCCTCAGGCTTGTAAGCAAGTGCTCCTACCCACTGAGCCACCTTCCCAGCCCCACAGGTTACTTTTCGACAGAAGATTCTACCTCTCAGCATGTTCCTCCTCCTTCCCTAGATTCTGGCTCTGACCGGACCCGACTCACCTCTTCTTCTGTCTTGACGACATCATTTGACCTCAAGGCTTCTGTTCTCTCTTCTTCACCAATGGGTCTTCCCTGTGCACACCCTAGGATTTGCCTCAGGTTCCAGGATGTGCCTGTGAACGACTGGCAGGACACACAGCAGCTGTGACAGGCGCCTTTGAAGGAATCTCGTGCTCAGTTTGGCTTCATTGTCGCCTGTCAGCCCGTCACTTTCTTTGTGGTTGCAAAGATGCCCCTTCCCTAGGACTCAGAGTCCACAGACTGTTGGGTCTCTGTGAAGATATATTTTACATTAACCGCTCCTCCCCAAAGGGCCCCTCATGAGCTACAGTGGGATGACTCTGTGAGTGCCAAGACTTCAAACAATTTCATAAAGATTTGAATTAAACGTGGGAAATGAAAGCTGCTCATTGCAAATTGGCTTCTCTGCCTTCCCAGGAGTCAATTTCTACGTTCAAACAGGAAAATCAGGAGTATTACTTTTTGGTTATTAAACATATGAGTGACACTGGAATTTCGGGTTGTGTTTTACAGAGGCTTGTGGTTTAAAGCCTCAGGTAGTTATCATGATGCGCTTGGTTGTTGAAAGTGAATGAACTATCTGAAGAATCATTTACCTCCTAGGAAAGGTAGTTGACATCAGTTAGTCTAGACCAAAACACAAGATGGCCAGGCTTTTGTGGATCATCTACAAGGCTAATGGGGGGTGCCTCATCTTTTTTTTATGTGGTAAATTTCTATTGGTTGCTTAGACTTGTCTTTTTCTAGCTTTGGTGGTGATGTCTAAATGTGGATTACTATATTAAGTGGTTACAGGGGTTATATGGGTTCAAGTGTTAAAGGAGTCATACATGTGTAGGGTCCAGTTATGAAAGGAAATACACACACACACACACACACACACACACACACACACACACACACCCCAAATAATTGTTTGTTTGGTTTGGTTTTTGAGACTGGGTTTTTCTACATAGCACTGGCTGTTCTGGGAGTCGCTGTTTAGATCAGGCTGGCTTTGAATTCACAGAGATCTGCCTGCATATACCTCCCAAGTGCTGGGATTAAAGGCAGGCACGACATGTCTGGCTTTAAAGGAAATATTTTGTATATTAAAACAGGCATGGGCAAGCCAGATGGCTCAGGGCATTCACAGCCTGACCCCTTGAGTTTTATCCTCAGGACCCATCTACAAAGTTGGGTTCAGTGGTGTATGTCTACAATCCCAGCACTGTGGCAAGATTGAAGGTACAGACAGGTCAATCAGCTGGAAACTTTTGGGCACACAGCAAGAGGTATCCTGCCTCAAAACAAGGTAGAAGGTGGTAACTGATTGAAAAAGCCATCCTCTGATTTCAACATGTCTGCTGTAGCGTATGAGAACCTATACTTCTGGACAGATAGACAGACATGCACACACACACATACACACACACACTATTAATACTAATACCAACAAATCAGGAATGATTGTATATTATGTGTATACATTGCATACGGTCACTGGTACACAATATCTATAGGACATTTCATGCTGATTCTGCATGATTTCCTTGATGCTCCCAGACCTGGGGTCATAATATAGGGATGTATTTGAGATACATTTTCTGGGTGGGTCACATTAATATCTTAGCACTTGCACACAACATATACTGCTCAAATTAGAGTAAACACTGCTTTCTTGTCTTCAACTTTTAAAAACAACAATCTTTTTTTTTCAGAGCTGGGGACTGAACCCAGGGCCTTGCGCTTGCTAGGCAAGCGCTCTACCACTGAGCTAAATCCCCAATCCCTAAAAACAACAATCTTAAGGCTGGCATACAAACCAATGGGTCTGCTTGTGCTGTTTTCTCATGTCGATGTTGATGCGATCTTACTTGATTTCTCCCACTGTCCTCACCACGCCCCCTCCCTGCCTTAGCTGGCTCTCTTCCTCCCCTGCTATGGTCCTCTTTCTAGCTTCCTGATCTTTATCACTTTTTTATGTGCTTTGAGCCTCTGGAATCCTCTCCTCTAGACTCCATAGAACTCATAATTTTTTTTTTTTTTTTTTTTTTTTGCTACCTAACATCTCTCCATGTGCTGTGGAACATGAGGGCGTATTCTCTTTGTCCATATTTTGGTCCGGTTTCCCTTCATTTCTTCTCCCTAGCCTTCCCAGCTTTCGTAAGCACAGTTCTACACTCTGACCTAGAAGAGAACACACATTTATCTTTCTGTGAGTAATAGTCAAATGGAGAATTTATGTTTGCATAGCAGATTTGCTTCATAGCAAGGGGTGCGAACAAATTGCTGGCAGCTAACACAGTGTCTCCAAGTCCCATCTGTTTTGCTGCCGACGCAGAATTTCGGCCTTCTTTATGTGTAAATAGTATTCCATTTCACGTACCTGCGTACACGCATTCATAGATATACACACTTTCTTTGACCTTTATCTGTTTGTAGGCACTTAAAGTAACGCCACGTTTTAGCTACTAGGAAGAGTGACAATAGAAACATCGGTGTGCATTCATGTCTTTGTCATGCCGGGGACTCCCTTTCCCTTCGGTATGTACTCAGAAGAAGGAGAGCTGGATCAAATAGCAAGCTTATCTTTAATAAATTCCAGTTCCCCCAAACCAGAGACTAGAGCTCCATGCATTTGGTAGCTTAGCGAGCAGTTCTGTGGTTGGCTCACAGAATGGGCGAGGGCATTCTGGGCACGCTGTCGGAAAAGTCCTAGGATGTTACTGGAAACTTAAGGTACAAAAACTTGAGAGGGATCCCAAGTATGGAAAGATAATAAATACCACAGAGCTGGAGAATTGGAATGAGTCAAGTGGACAATTCATGCTTATATAGCAGATTCACTTTGTAGCAAAGTGTGTGTGTGTGTGTGTGTGTGTGTGTGTGTGTGTGTGTGTGTGTGAGAGAGAGAGAGAGAGAGAGAGAGAGAGAGAGGAGAGAGAGAAGAACAAATTACAGTCACATGGGCTCTCACGAATTTGAAGCTCCTTAACTCATTTGTATAAAGTTACAAAGAAGATAGAAGCAATGTGTGGTGGGAGGCGTAATCACATCTGTGTTATGGTTGTCCTTGTCAGGGAAATTTGAGTCACAGAGGGGCTTGGGGAGCCGGGGAGATGCAGTGCTGCTTCGGTGAGATACTGGTTATGCCGAGATACTCAGCTGGCAGAGCTCCGTCCACGTGTGCAGTTACGATGTGTGCACTCTTCTCCGATAACCCCTCCCCCTCGATAACCCCTCCCCCTCGATAACCCCTCCCCCTCCCAAACTCAACAACAATGACAACGACAACGACGCCGACGACAGCAGTGACGATGACGGTGAAGACATTTCAGAGACAGTGTCCCGGGGTCACTGAACAGGAGCGGGACGGGGTCGGTGGACACAATGCTGTGGTTCCCGAAGTCCCTTCTGCGGGAGACTAGAAAGTTTCCATCCATTTCAGCGTCAGGTGAATGCTAAGAGTTGAGCTGTCTGGAAGACTCACTGGAGAGGGGCCTTTGCAAGTCCTTTGGAATTCCCAACCCGAGAAAGCAGCAGGGTAGACCTTTCATTTTTACATCTCTTTCCCACCTGCTCACCAGGAAGGGGAAAAGTCTGCATTTGGCCTCGAAGCTGACCCCTTTGTTTTTATTGGGGGGTGGGCAGGGAGGGTACCAGGAATTACTTGTTGAGGCGTCATTTAAGTAATCGAGTGAACCCTGATCCTGAACCTTGACCGTTGCTAAGAGTTATCCCCAGTTGTGCCTGTTACTCCAGGCAAAAGATGGATGTCGTGCCCTCTTCGCCCTTTTGTTTCTAGCAGGAGTTAGATTCAATACCTCTTTTTATATGTTAGGTGATGTTCTAAGGGGGGAAAGCCTACTTTTTCTCATCCTTAACACAAACTTAAAACAACATAGGATGTGTAGTCCTTATATGAGACTAATTATTTCATAGGCCATTACAAAACATACTTCCAATTCTCTCTCTTTCCCCTGTCTGTCTGTCTGTCTGTCTCTCTCTCTGTGTGTGTGTGTGTGTGTGTGTGTGTGTGTGTGTGTGCGTGCACACGCTCACACACGTGTGTCACTGCTACACATTGAACCCTGGACCTTGTGACTGTGAGGCAGGTGCTGTACCCCTGAGTTACACCCTGAGCTCTTAAGCAGTCATTACTTGGAGTGAAACAGATACAACAGACAACTTACCCTCTTAGGCATTTTATTTTTGTTACTTTTATTTTCTCTTTTTCATTGTAGGTATTTTTAAGTATTCAGTTCAGTAGTGTTAAATTGTCCTCCCACTGTTGGGTAACCAGTCTCTGGAACTCCTTTCTGCAAATCTATAACTCATTTTTGTAAATCTGTTCCCACTAAGCAATTCCCTTTGTGTATCGTCCCTGGAAACCCCCATTTAACCGTGTTTCTTTGAGTTTTTATCGTTTTGGATGCCTCACATAAATGGGACTACCTAATAAAGCTTTGTTTTAACTCTCCGTCCTAGGCCTAAGACACTTTTACTCATTTACTGAACTTAGAAAGCTGACTGACCGTGACATAAGTCAGAGCAGAAAGCATACTAGATCCAAACTGTACGTGAAACCGAGTACGATTATCAGGTGGCTCTTTGTCATCGGACTTTGGCTGCGTGAGTAACATCTTCTTTGGCTGATAGCAGACGGGAGAAGCAGGGATAGGAAAGTCAGACACCCCAGCCAGAGGACATGATGGTGTTGGGGTGGGAAGAGGCTCTCCTGTATGCATAGGAAACCCTGGGCACTTTTCATACATCGTCTGATTTCAATCTTCTTATTGGTGTAATACAGCTTGCTTGCTTTCCAGCAAGGAGCCTGGGACTGGGAGCGTGGATTGTCTTGTTCAAGATCCAGCCCGACAGTGATGAATGGCAGCAGTGGCTTTTGGCTTTATTTTGTTCTACCATTCTTTTTGTCGTCCAGAGGTGGCTGTGGCAATACACCCAGGGCACACATAATCTGTATAGCATTAAGTTAGGCTAATGGATGATTATGGCTCTCTGCATCTATTAGACTTTAGGAATAAAGCATAAAATTAGATTATCAGAAACAGGCCCCGGCTCTCTCCAGGTTTGTGGCTGACCTTCCACAGAGGCTCTCCAAACTGCAATAAAGAAGAAGCTGGGGGTGGGGTGGTGGCAGGAGGTCGCACATGCACAAACAGCTCATGGTGGGACATCATATCGCAATGTTTTCCTCCCAGGAGGTAGAGATCAAGGGTCATTTCACAGAAGCCCGTGAATGACCCACCTAAGAGTCTGATCTTAATTTGGTAAGCAACTGGGGGCGGGGGGGTTGAAGAACCTTGATTGAAGGTGATCAGACCTGAGCTTTTAGAAAAATCAATGCATACATTAGAAGGTGAAGCCCTGAATGTAAGCATTCTCTCTCTCTCTCCACGCTACTAAAATTGGAATGGCTTTATTGCCTTTCTGCATCCCCTTGACCTTTTCTCAATACCAATCGGGAAACCCACTGTTATTTAACATTTAATAGCAGGCATTCTTTTTCCTTAAAGATGTCTGGATAGTAAGGCTGAGATCTCAAACTTTCGTGTGTGTGTGTGTGTGCTCTACTGAGGACATTTCAACACTGTAAGTCAGAGCAGCGCTTCTGTGAAGGGTGAAATGTAGAATTCCACAGGATGTTTCTTAGGCAACCATTTTTCCTTAGGTGACTTCAACAGGCTGAAATAAAAACTATGTTGCAATGAAGTTTTATATATATATCTATATGTATAATAGGATTTTTTAAAAAAGGATTCTGCGCCATGGGCAATTTTCTTTCTTCTGTTCTCCTTCCTGACGCTAGAGGTCACTCAGACCCTGTCTTTAACTTACTTTCCCATTGTTCATCTTGCGATGTCTGAATTTCTGTTGAGGACTTGGTGTTTTTCTTTTATGAAGAATACAGTTTCCCCTCTCTTAACCTGCTAATGTTAGTTTGTAACATCCCCTCTTACACTGATAGTTTAATTGACAAATTAACTTGTGTTAGTTTGCCAGATACTAGCACAAGGCAGATTTTTCTTTATTACCTCAGTGGTTGATGTCAGCAATACAGAGGGCAGGTTGATTGGATGCAGAATGATTCTAATTTCAGAAAAATCGATGTGATAACCACAGTGTTCACATTGCACTATTTCAAATGTTATATATTCAATCATGTGAAGTCTGCTCGATTTTAAAAATACATTTTATGCATTTTTATGTACGCTCAAATATTAATTTATTATTTTCACTAATTAAGTTGTCTATTCAGTCATTGTTTTTGGCATTTTGGGGATAGGGTCTCAATATATTCTGCAGGGGGGTAGTAATAGAAATTTACTGTGTAGCCCAGGCTGACCTTGAACTCGTGATCCTTCTGCTTCAGGCTCCTGATGACTTGAGATTATAAATATGCATCACAACAGCCAGCCCCCTCATCAATATTTTATTAAATATATGGCACACAGCAATCAAAGAGAACACAGGGATGAGTGGCAGTAAAACCAGGTTAATAAACTTCTGCCTGAATGCTAATGTATTGTAAAGGTAAAAATGAATTTACTTGGCTGGTCATGACAGTACACGTAATTCTAGGACTTGGAAGGCGGAGGCAGGAGAATCACAAGCTCAAGGCCAACCTGAGCTGTGCAATGAAGACACATTTCAGGGGAAAGAGAAGTACAAGAAAGGACACGAGTTTGCTTAATTATTTTAAGTCAGTCAACCCTGGAAGGAACACCGGAAACTCTTGGGTTTCCACGTAGCTAGCACTTAAATGGGGTGGAGGAAAATGTATTTTCTGACCATCCTCGCCTGTGTGCTTTCTAAAGTCCGCCCACTGAATCACCTGGCAAATAACCAAAGGTCTTCATAAGGTTTTCAGAGTACTTCATGATGAATGCTTGAGGTACACAAGTTCCTAGTTAGCTCTCAAACTGTCATTCCAGAGAAACGCTCCTTTGTTTTCTTTTCCTTTCCTGTGCAGTCCAGAATGGCGTATTCCGGTGTGACTCAGAACCGGCCGCAGAGTATTTAGACACACGTTTCTACTCCACCTCTTCAGAGCTTCTGGCCGAAGCGTCGGTGTGAAGCCCTGCAAGGTCCATTCCTAAAGATTTCCCAGACAGTGCAAAAGCCCACAAGCTGCTGCTCTGGGGAGCAGGGCGCCACATCTGGAGTTGGGACTCTCACTTTCTGGCTTTAGTTTTACACATACAAAGATGGACACATACTTTCGCCCCATGCAACGTCGATATTCCGTAGGTTTGATCATAAGTCCATTACGACCCCTTAAAAGCAACTACAAGCGATCACGCGCGAGGGTTGTTTTGTTCCGTTTCTCCTCATTTCACTCTCCACTGTTTTGGTTTCAATGTAGCCTAAAACTTGGCATTCCTAGGAGACGCCATGCTCTCCCATGATTCCCTGGTGTGTATGTTATGCTCCAGATCCCCCTTTTCCACAGATTAAGTTGCTAACAACTGTTCCTTCTTCACGTTCCAGTTCGACAGCTGTAACCGGAAGCTTCATCTGTCACACTCCAACACTTCCGGGTGGAGCAGGCCCTTCCTTGTAGGGTCTTCTCTTACTGCCTTGGACGCAGTGCCTTCATTCGATTATAGGGCTCTAATTGGCTCTTTAGCCAGCACTGTGACCCGGTTATTTCGCACTTCTCGTACAAAGTCAGGCCTCAATAAATATTCGGGGCGGGACTAAATCCATATACTCATAGATATTTCCCCTTTTAAATTGCGACTTCCTAAATAGATATCTTTGTTATTTTGTTTTTAAACAATCGTTGTGTTATAAGGGAATTTAATGAATATTAAATCGCTCAAGAATGAAATGATTAGATTGAAGAAAAACCCTTATATTTCTCCCGGAGCATCTCTAAGTTCTAAGTTCAACTCTTTGTGTTTTCTCCCTGTTCAGTTGCTATAATTGGATGTGATTTCAATAACATTTAACATGTAGAAGTGCGTTTAGTCTGGGGACTGTGCTAAACACATTTCAGAGTTTTTTTTTTTTTTTTGTTGCAATTCTTACAATGACTTACGACGTGAGTTTTATGTTGCTGGCATTTTACGGAGGCAGATTCTGAGTTTTGACTGAGCAAGGTCATATATTTAAAGATAAACCTGGGACTCACACTTATTATATTATTCTATGAGAAAAAGTTTCAAGCAGAGAAGGCCTTTAACCAATCAAGTCGGGTTGCCCAGCACAATGTATACTGCATGGAGACATCAGCGAGAGCGGAAGACAATGCATGTCCTTGTCCCAGAAACAAGATATCCGGAGCTGTCCTAAGACAGGCTGACTTGGTGAAGGCTTTTCTGGTGTGCTTCAACTTCGCAGCAGACACATACATCACATGTCCTTGGTAGAACTCAGGCCTTCATAATAACTGTCCTGTTAGGCTGTCAAAAAAGCTCAGGCCAAAAGGAGGCAGTTCCTAATGGGTGAATTGAGTCCTTCATGTTTCTGTGAACCTGGGTCTTCAAAGCTAAGAGTTTGCAGGTTAGTTTTACAGGTGGGCATGTGGGCATGTGGGCATGTGGGCAGGTGGGCAGGTGGGCAGGTGGGCAGGTGGGCAGGTGGGTAGGTGGGCAGGTGGGTAGGTGGGCATGTGGGTAGGTGGGTAGGTGGGCAGGTGGGCAGGTGGGCAGGTGGGTAGGTGGGCAGGTGGGCAGGTGGGTAGGTGGGCAGGTGGGCAGGTGGGCAGGTGGGCAGGTGGGCAGGTGGGCAGGTGGGCAGGTGGGCAGGTGGGCAGGTGGGCAGGTGGGCAGGTGGGCAGGTGGGTAGGTGGGCAGGTGGGCAGGTGGGTAGGTGGGCATGTGGTCAGGTGGTTAAGTGGGCATGTGGATAGGTGGTCAGGTGGGCATGTGGGTAGGTGGGCAGGTGGGTAGGTGGGCAGGTGGGTAGGTGGGTAGGGTGGGCAGGTGGGCATGTGGGTAGGTGGGTAGGTGGGCAGGTGGGCAGGTGGGCAGGTGGGCAGGTGGGCAGGTGGGTAGGTGGGTAGGTGGGGTAGGTGGGCAGGTGGGCAGGTGGGTAGGTGGGGCAGGTGGGCATGTGGGTAGGTGGGTAGGTGGGTAGGTGGGCAGGTGGGTAGGTGGGTAGGTGGGCATGTGGTCAGGTGGTTAAGTGGGCACGTGGATAGGTGGTCAGGTGGGTAGGTGGGCATGTGGGTAGGTGGGCAGGTGGGCATGTGGGTAGGTGGGTAGTGTAGGGTAGGTGGGCATGTGGGCATGTGGGCATGTGGGCATGTGGGTGGGCGGGCATGTGGGCATGTGGGCATGTGGGCATGTGGGCATGTGGGTGGGTGGGCATGTGGGTGGGTGGGTGGGTGGGCATGTGGGCATGTGGGCATGTGGGCAGGTGGGTAGGTGGGCATGTGGGCATGTGGGCAGTGTGGGCAGGTGGGCAGGTGGGCAGGTGGGCAGGTGGGCAGGTGGGTAGGTGGGCAGGTGGGCATGTGGGCAGGTGGGAGTATTTACTGAACTTGTCTCAGGGGCTTCCATAGTTTTGTGTGCTAACAGTTTATCCAAGCATCAAGGATCATCCGTACTGTTTTGTCTTATATGGTGTGGTTTCACTTGGCTACTAGATTTCAATAACTCCAACCTAGGCATCTCTCACTTGTTACCAGTGACTTTACCAGGAGCATCTTAAAGACTCTTTAGCCCAGGCATTTATAATTACGAGTCTTAGACCATGTATAAACAACACATGTTCCCTATTACCTAAACTTGACCCTGAGTCGGAGACTTGAATTTGGGTGCCACGGACTGGACGAGGGTGAAACCCTAAATTCTAATCTCCAATGTGATAGTATTTAGAGGTGGAACATTTGTGAGGCAACTAAGGTTAGATTAGACCATGAAGCTGCGGCTCATGGAATCCATACTCTTATAGAAGGAGGAGGGAGCCGGGACTCTCTTCCCTCTTCTGTCCTGGAGTATATACCTGAGGGGGGGGGGCTGTAAATAGACCAAAAGAGGGTTAGTAAGAACCAAATGACACTGGCCTCAGACTTCTAGACTGTGAGAATAAATGCCACAGTCTTTTATATTTTAGCAGACCAAGCTAAGACATAGTGAGTTTATTTTGGAGGTGACTATAGAAAACGTAAGTGTGAGAATAAGGAGAGGGAGGGATGGAGAGAGAGAGAGAGAGAGAGAGAGAGAGAGAGAGAGAGAGAGAGAGAGAGAGAGAGGATATAGTGACCATTGCTGAGATACTCACTGTGCTGGAGATGTATCCCAGCGATAGGACACTTGATGAAGATGTGAAGGTCCTTGGTTTAAGCTTAGCGTGTGTGCTGGTTAGGTCTATTTACTTATTTATTTTGTCAACTTGATACAAACTCAGGTCATCTGGTAAGGGGGAAACTCAGTTAAGAAGATTGGCTTGTAGGTCAGTCTGTGGAAACTGTTTTTGATTAATGATTGTTGGGAGAGCATCCAGCCCACTGTGGGAGTGCCGCTCCTGAGCAGCAGGTGTTCCCAGGTGGTGCTGCTCCTGGGCAGCAGGTGTTCCCAGGTGGTGCCGCTCCTGGGCAGCAGGTGTTCCCAGGTGGTGCAGCTCCTGGGCAGCAGGTGTTCCCAGGTGGTGCAGCTCCTGGGCAGCAGGTGTTCCCAGGTGGTGCCGCTCCTGGGCAGCAGGTGTTCCCAGGTGGTGCCGCTCCTGGGCAGCAGGTGTTCCCAGGTGGTGCCGCTCCGCTCCTGGGCAGCAGGTGTTCCCAGGTGGTGCCGCTCCTGGGCAGCAGGTGTTCCCAGGTGGTGCAGCTCCTGGACAGCAGGTGTTCCCAGGTGGTGCTGCTCCTGGGCAGCAGGTGTTCCCAGGTGGTGCAGCTCCTGGGCAGCAGGTGTTCCCAGGTGGTGCAGCTCCTGGGCAGCAGGTGTTCCCAGGTGGTGCTGCTCCTGGGCAGCAGGTGTTCCCAGGTGGTGCTGCTCCTGGGCAGCAGGTGTTCCCAGGTGGTGCAGCTCCTGGGCAGCAGGTGTTCCCAGGTGGTATATGATCATGGAGACTAAACCAGGATTCAGCGTTTCTCCATGGTGCCTGCTTGAATTCCTGCCTCCAGGCCCCTGCCTTGAATTCTACACCGACTTCTCTTCACAGTGGCTTATTAGCTATAAAATAAAATAACCCTTGGGACTGGAGAGATGGCTCAGTGGTTAAGAGCACTGACTGCTCTTCTAGAGGTCCTGAGTTCAAATCCCAGCAACCACATGGTGGCACACGACCATCTGTAAATAACATCTGATGCCATCTTCTGGTGTATCTGAAGACAGCTACAGTACTTATATATAATAAATAAATAAATCTTAAAAAAAAAACAAACCCTCTTTTCTCTTATCAAGTTGCTGTGCATGGTGTTTTACCACAGCAATAGAGAGTAAACTAAGGTTGTGTGGCAGAAAAAACTATGTCCCCTTGGCAGACAGGGAGCCAAGACATTTGGACATAGACTTTCGTCCTGTTGAGGATGGCAATTATCTTGGAGTCACCTCATTTCTGTGTTATGCCCTCTTGTGGTTGGGGTATTCTGCATCTTTTGAGACCAGAGTCCGGAGAGGCACCACGGAGCTGTCCGTTACCAAGTGCTGAAGTTAGGTGGTTGGAGCGTATTCAGCGATGTTCACCGCAGTTTTCCCACACTTTCAACCATAGGGGTTTCTTAGAAAGAGCAGCGAAGATGATGAAAAATAGTTGATGCTCCACAGTCCCTTTTGTGTCTTGGTATGCATTTTTGTCCGTTTTGGGAGATTACGACTGCAATTGACTGATACCCAGCTTTTTTCTTTTTCTTAAAAATGTCTATTAGATGGAGTTTTCAAGGAATTAAATAAAATATTAAAAATTGTCAGGATATCAATTTCTGGGGAGGTCTAAGAGAACTACAAAGGCGGACTAGAAATTTAGCTTTGAGTTTCCTTAGACATGTATTGTTTGCTACATTTCCCGGTCCAAATTAATATCAAACTTTTGAGTTCAAACAGTCCTTCTCTGGCTTGACCTCAGGTATGGGCTGCCATGCCTGATTAAAACCATAGCTTTAAAGCTCATTAACACACAACTGTTACTGGATTGACAATTGGATGGGTGAGTGAGCATAAGAATAGAAAACAGGGGTTGGGGATTTAGCTCAGTGGTAGAACGCTTGCCTAGGAAACGCAAGGCCCTGGGTTCGGTCCCCAGCTCCGAAGAAAAGAACAACAACAACAAAAAAAAGAATAGAAAACAATATATATTTAAGATGAGAGCGTCCAGAATATTTGATTCAAGAATTATTTATTATTCGTTGCGTGACATTTGAAACATCGGAATAAAAAATGTAAAGAAGCTTGACCGACTCAGAGCTAGTTGTCATTGCCATATGACATAATTCTTCCCAGTTAAAAGTTCTTATTAGAGACATAATGATCTCCCTCCCCCCCCAATACATGCCAGTTCCCTACCGAGGCACAGGTAAGGAAGCCTGTCTTCTGAATGCTTTTTATTTCCTAGTTACTAAGTTAGATGTCCTACATATCTTGGTCAGTCAGCCTTTGCTTTGTTTGCTTCTAAGAAGACCCACCCAGCCCCAGGGTCAGTCTGGTGATTGGGTGCTGCCTGGAGCCTGTCTTTAGTCATGGAGAGAGTGCTTTGTCTTCCATTGGCCTCGAGTGAGGGAGTCAGAGAGGTTAAGGAGCCTTGGGAACTGCTGAGCAGAGGTTTTTATTTTCCCTGATGGAAATGAGAGTGGGATAGAGGGAAGCAGGAGGAGGGAGGGAGCTGTGTTAAGGCAATGGAAGAGACATCATCTGAAGTTTATTTTCCCCCTCAGCGCTGTGTTATGTATGCCTGTTTTTAGGTCTGCTTGTTCAAATGACTAGGCAGATTTTCCCAATTAAACCATCACTTACAACCCCGTGCGTGCGTCTCAAACATGTAAATAAGCTTCCTTTGGGTTTGTGTGACAGGCATTTGCATCATCATGGGTGTTTTGACAACATTACGGGAGATGAAAGCAATTCTGCCATACTCCCAACTCCTTCAAAATACCCCCTCTCCTTATCTTTCATTCACTAGTGTAAGTAAATAAAACTGGCTCTACCTGTTGTGTTTTATATAAAAAAAGTTGCCTAACTCAGATATATGGAATAGATACTGGCTTAATCTTGTCAGAAATCCGCTGAATGTAACGTTAAACATTTAAGCTTAGTATGACAGATAGAGACTCGCAAAGACTAACAGTGACCGCCTCCAAGGTGTCTGAGAAGCTCTGGGCACAGAGACAGGGCTGCCTGGATTGTGGTGTGATAACCACTGAGGCACACTGCTCCATTGTCTTGCCTGCTGCCAGGACTCGGCCTACGCTGTGGACAAACAGAAGACACCCAGAGAGTTAAATGTCTCATATTGTCTAAGACATGGCGAGTCATTTCTCCCATGTTCCTGCTCCACAGGAAAAAGCGTCTCCTCTTCTGAGCCTTATGGCCAAACTGACTCTGCCTGAATTGTGATGGAGATCACAGGGACCTGGAAACTGTCTAGGTAGTGGTCTGTTGACCAACCTCTGACATCTTAATTAATGACATCTAGATTGTAATGTATTCTTCCAAGATTGTGATGACCCTATTCCTGCTTCACCACCACCTCTTTCTAGTTTTCCCTTTTTTAAAATTAAACCAAACATGGAGGGATGTTAGCATTCCTTCAAGGCTCTGCCCCACAGTTACCTGGCAACAGCCAGGTAGGCCTAGCTTACTATAAAAGGGGCTGTTTGCCTCTCTTCATTCTCTTAGTCTCTCTGGTTTTCTTCTCTCCCTGACCCGTTTCTTCCTCTCTCCCCTCCCCCTCCCCCTCTCTTTTGTGTTCCTGGCTGCTGCCGCCTCCGCCTCTGCCTTCTCCTCCTCCTCCTCCACTTCCTCCTCTTCTTCCACCTCCTCCTCCTCCTCCTCCTCCTCCTCCTCCTCTTCTTCTTCTTCTTCTTCTCCCCCCTCAATAGAATACAACACTATCTGTCCTGCCTTCCTCCTCCCTTTCCTGTCCAATTTAAATTGAAAGTGGTTATTTTTAGCTTTGTTCTCAACTGTGTCCAACCCATGTTCTCACTATGGTGCTGACTGCCTGTAAGGAAGCTCACTAGAGGAGAGGTGGCAAGTACCATCTGCAAACAGTGCAGGGAAGACAGGAAGAAAAATAGAGGCTCTACTCCTCTGAATCTAGGAAGCAGGGGCTTCTCAAAACAGTTTGCTGTTTTGTAAGTTTTCTAACCAGGACTCCATGAGTTGAGAGAAAAGGCAGATTATAAAGCAGAAGACTTAGCATTATGGGTTTGGCACTGGGCAAAAGGGCTGTTTTTGAAACCATATAGGGTAAGTGATCTAGAAATATACCCAGGGGTGGCTTGAGACAAAAGACGCAGTTAAAAAACAAGTACATGTCTCAATATTGATAAAGTAAGGACACAAATAGCCCATATATGTGTTTTGTTTGGTTTTTTATAGTGCTTTAAGATATTTTTATTGTTATTCAATCACATAGTCAATATTCAATTAGGTATTCAGCATGAGATTTCATTTATTTAGTTAGATAACACATGTTTAAAAGTCTATGTATATACGATGTATTAATGAACTGTTTTAAATGATTAATAAAAGTCCAGAAACTTATTTCTCATGGCATCCCGGAGCCTGGGTTTTAGTACTGTCCCTACTTTGTAGATGTGGAAACAGAGGCGTTAAATAATTTGTGCAATGTTATGTTCTCTTTATGTGACATTCAAGCAATTTGATATTTTCACTTACAAAATAGGGAACACATATTTTTGATCTCTAGGATAGTGAAACCTTCTGATAGGCCAGGTTCTCAGTCATTGGCTAACATATACTCGAGTTGGACAGAGAAGTATGTTTGTATTTCTGACTTCTCTAGGATATTGGGGATGTCTGAGGAGCTGGCTTTCGGTCACAGGGCAAAACATAGGACAGAGTGTTATACTCTGTCAGATTATTCACATATACCTTTCTCTGTATCTGGTCCACTTCAGAAATACCTATTATTTTTCCCTATTCTTCCAAGGAACTGAGCAAATAACATCTGAGATAGAGCCATATCCAAGAAACCCTTCAGGAGACTTATTCCAAATACCCCGATACTCACCTCTGGGGCGGTTGTAGTCACCTCTCTTTCAGCGATATGCAGCAGATGACTAAGGCTGAACGAGAAGCTGAGGACACAACTCTAGAGAGGAACGGAATAGAACTTGAGCCTGGGGGAAGATGCTGGCGACGGCCTACTGTTGCTCTTGATACGAGATAGGGGAGGGGATACGGAAAGGGTCACCTTGGACAGTCAGCTCTGAGGAGGTAGCCTCTGTAACCTGGTGGGAGTCAGTCACTTACGGGTGGTAGAGATAATCTCCTGAGAACACTTTCCTGGAGAAAGCATCAGGAAACAAAGGGCAGGTGCAAATGCTCAGGAAGGAAGAGTGAGCAGAAGAATCAGGGACGCACATGTTTATGAACCCGGGCTGGATTCATTGCTAAGGACACTTGCCACTCCCCCCTCCATCCTGGGCCTGGGACCCAATGTCTGGTGCCCGCTAAGCATATTTTCTTTTACTGAGTTACACCATCAGGTCCACTGCATTGATTTCCATATCACAGTTTTCTTTACCTTTAATCTGTGAATGGAAACACCCGAGTTTGGCTGCAAAGGTGACCACACTAATACTTGCAAAGTGTTTGCTAGAGAACACAACACATCACAAATGCTCACCAGGATAGCTGTTACCACAACTGCCTCTTTTGGTGCTGAAAGTCAAACACAGGGCCCTGCACAGTGTAGGCAAGTGCTTTACCACTGGGCTATAGCCTCAACACACGGCTTACAAAGATAGATTATCAATGTGCAGCCCAGGCTTGCCACAAACTTGAAATCCTTCTGCCCCAGCCCCCAACCCCCAAGTACTGCTGGGGTCTGACAAACTTTAATTCTACAGTGACTATATCAATGACAACACGGATGAGGTTAATGGTATGTATTTACTGCTGTTATTGGAGCATCTGCTTGGTGCCAAGAGAGGAGAGAAACCACTATTCCCCTAAGGACCCCTCACAAAGAGAAGGGGCTTGGATAGAATAATGCACAGTGAAGGGACCCTTAGATGACAGGGCATCGGCAAAGAGCAAGTAAGGAAAAGGAAACCAAATAGAGAAGCAAAATGTTCCCTCTAAAGTTCTATGACAAAACCCATAGACTATCAAAACCCCCCAGCACAAGAAACCTTCTGTAGGGCTGGCCAGGGACATCTAGGAGACTCCCAGATAACAGAGACTACTATCGAAGTCGAAGGAAGCCCCTGGCCCTGAAGGCACACAGACTCAGATGATTCGAGTTAGAGCTAAAATGAAAGCTTCTTTCCTGGGGTCTCATTTCTGTGGTTCCAGAAAACACTATGCAAACTGCTAAAGGAAGGAAGTGATTAACCGTCCTATCTGGATGCACCACCTATGAATCACAGCGATGGCCAGCATGGCGACATAGCCTGAAAGGCACTAGGGGTGGCACTCATATCTTAAGATGGTAACCAGTGGCTGTCGTATGGGACTTAGGGCTACTTAATCCACAAGAGGGAAGTCGTACTTAGTGCTAGATACGTGGCCAACTTTCTGGGGCTTGCGAACCTTAGAAAAGAATCTACTGCTGCCATTTTGCTAGACCACCCCAGCTCCTTTCTACATTCTAAACCTTTTCCTTGTACCCACCACCCCCATCAAAGATGGAGATCATCACAGAAACCACAACTGGACACAATGCAGAGACGGAGAGAATGAGGGAGGCCCGGCAACGATGGCTTTATCCACGTTACACAGCTCCTGCATCATGACTCAGAGGACACCAAAGAAGAATGGGTGGAAAGACGGTAAGAACCAGAATACAAAAGCTTTCTGCCTAGCAGTGTCTCCTAGAAATGGATGCAGAAAGAAGACAATAGCAATGGACACGTTAATGTGGGCGGGAAATTTGGTTTGCAGGGTCCCAGTCATAAACAGGGCTACTGGCTGCTGGGAAAGGGAGAATTAGTCTCTCCCTTGGATGAACCCCCTTATAGGGTATCCAAAGCAGTGTGGTCGGCTCTGAAATGATATACACAGCACCAGCAGAAGTAGACCCAGCAGGCTGTATCTATATACTTGTACACACACACACACACACACACACACACACACACACCAATAATAAATCACAGAAAAAGAGGATGTGGACTTGAGAGTGAGGGATATGGAGGTGTTGAAGTGAGGGTATCTAGGAAGGGCTGTAGGCAGGGAAGGGAGAGGAAAAATGATACAATTCTCCTTTCATTAAAACATTTTAAAAATAAAAGAAACATTGAAAACAACTGATTAAAAGCAAGGTCCTAAACACAAGTGCGGATGTTCGAAGCCAACCATAAGACTGGTCACAGGGATCCGTGGAGGAGTTAGGGGAAGGACTGAAGGAGCTGAAGGGGCCTTATCTGGCATCAATGGGAGGGGAGGCCCTTGTCCTGTGAAGGCTCGATGCCCCAGCATAGGGGAATGCTAGGGCAGTGAGGCAGGAGTGGGTGGGTGGGGAGGGGAGCATCCTCATAGAAGCAGGGCGAGGGGGGATGGGATAAGGGAAATGTGGGAAAGGGGACAACATTTGAAATGTAAATAAATAAAATATCCAATTAAAAAAAAAAAAGAACAAGGTCCTAGGAGCTGGGGGTGTGTGGCTCAGGGGTTAAGAGCAATGGCTGCTTTTTCTAGATAATCTGGATTCAATTTAAAGCACATCAAAACATTAAATAAGAGATGTTAGAATTCCACGACAACCTTCTGCTATGAAGATGCAGCGAAAACATTTTTCTCCATCTAATGTCTTGGTCATTGATCGGAGAGGCGGCAAGATAGATTTTTGAGTCTGAATAGATGATTGATAGCTTCCTGTCTATCCACAGCCAAGCTAGAACCTGATGTCCAGATTTTAACTGTAATCCCCTCTGCGGGCACTGTCAATTCAGGCACAACTTTTTTCTGTGCAGATAGTCCAACGGACTCCATTATATCCTGGATCTGTCCTGTTTTATTCGCAGGTATATGTGACTTAAGTGCTCTGGCCAGTGATTTGGTAGCAAACCCCCATCTACTCTCTGTACCATTCTCCATTTCCCTGGGTTCCCCCTAAGGGGGTGATGTGCAAAAGGGGCACCCCAAGCCTTAACTACTAAACTCTGGCTGGAGGCCTTTTTTTCCTTCCTTCCTTCCTTCCTTCCTTCCTTCCTTCCTTCCTTCCTTCCTTCCTTCCTTCCTTCCTTCCTCTCTCTCTCTCTTTCTTTCTCTCTCTCTCTTTCTTTCTTTCTTTCTCTCCTTTCTTTTTGCTTTCCCTCTCTCTTTTCTCTCTCTCCCTTCCTCCCTTCCTTTCTTTTGTGTCCCCCCCTCTCCTCCACTCCCCAAGCTTAAAGGGTTATGAGCTACAAGCTTAACAGTGATGACATATTCACAGGCGAGAGGTGAGAATTAGGGGGATGTTTCTAGTTTGGAATTCTTTCTTTTCATTGTTAGTTCTCCTATCCATATGGCCTCTGGAGTCACTGGGGAAGTTATATCGCTTCTTGCAAACGATGAGCTGACCCACCCTCCATTCTTGGGATGGGTGAGCGACCTGTTTGTACAATCAAAATCAATCCCTTTAATCTCCTGCTACCATAGTTTCAGGGGTGGGCACAAACCAATTAATCCAATCAGCACAAAGATTGTGCTGGGAGCCTGGGAAGAGAATGGCTCTCCTTTGTGTTGGTCTTGCTAAAGAGCTTTTCACATGGAGAGATCCTGTTTGAGAAAATGCTCACTCAGGAAGTAGAGGGAGGCAGGAGAAGGGGAGGTGACTGAGGTGAGGGTGGGGGTGGGGGTGGGGGTGGGAGGGCGATGAAGGAAGAGAGGCAGGGAAGAAGAATGGAGGGTGATGGGGAGAGGGAGGGGGAGGGGGGGGAGAGGGAAGGGGAGGGAAAGGAGAGGGAGAGGAAGAGAGGCACGCGCATGCGTGAGCAGAGAGGAGAGTCAGTCAGTTAGTCCTGGTGACTACAGCCAATTGATTGTTAATTAAATGAAGTTCGCTGGAGAGCCCGGTGCATTTGTTCTGATTCAAAGCCGGCTCTCCCTTCCTGCCTCACGACTGTGTCTCTTTCAGTGTCAGCACAATGTGGGCAGGGAGGAACTCTTTGCTCCGTTCCACTCCACACAGGAATAAAGGCACACGTGAACCTAGAATGCTTTGTGAACCGGCAGAAGCCACTTGTTAGAGCTGGGGAGAATCGACAATAGCAGAAGGCTGAACCGATGGAGAAGCTGGGATCACAGTCAGTTGCTCTTTTAGTCGCAGAAACTTTTCACTCCCACAAGAAGCAGGGAAGAAGCCCACAGAGGTGATTAAGCCTGTGATTGGGAGGAAGATCAGTTTGAGGTACAGTCTGTGCGGAGACCACTCAGCAGGCTCACCCAGCTGGGCGGTAACCGGAACCTCCGTGTACCAACCCGCACATTTCATCGCCTGGAATCTGCAGAGAGCCAGGGCTTTCACTGATGTGCGGCAGTGGACGCCGATCATCAGATGCTCTGCTATACCCACTCCCATTCATGTGCCCATTAGGTGTGTGAACAGCTCTCTGCACACCAAGCCGGACTTAGGTAGCCAGTCTTTCTCACTATAGCAGCCTTTAATTTAACAGGAAAAAAAATGATGAGTGGTATGCAGTAAATCCTGCACAGCCAGCGACTATTATTTTCAGATTTTGAGAACCTTAAATAATAGCTAGCTAGGGACTATTCATATGATACTCCTAGAACGGACCCATTCTATTTTCCTCTCTGCTGACTTATACTGTCCAAGAAACAGATTGGGTTTCAGTCCCATGAGGGGAAGAAGCAAACGGAAACTAGGAGGTAGTGGGGCATACCTTTAATCTCAGCACTTGGGAGGCAAAAGCAGGCAGATCTCTATGAGTTTGAGGCCGGCCTGGTCTACAGAGTGAATTCCAGGACAGCCAGGGATATACAGAGAAACCCTGGCTCAAACAAACAAACAAACAACCACCCACCCCCAAACCAAAAACAACAACAAAAAAAATGAGTAGAATATACCGTAAGATCTTAAGAAATGTATTATTCCTTCCCATTTGATCCTGTACCTGGAGCAGACCTGGGGTGCTGGTTCTGCACGCACTCCTACAACACCCAGAGGGAGCCCTACTTCCAGGTGCTCTAACACACTCAGGATCACAGGTGAGGCCACAACACCTGCCCCATCACCTGGAGTAACTGGGAGCCCCCACCCAGCTAGTGGCACAGGTTCCTTCAGGCTTGCATTACCCAGGGCCCTGGCTCCTCACCCACTCCTAAAACACCCAGAGAAGGCTTGAATCCCAGAAGCTCTGACACACTCAGGATCTCAGGACCAGAGGATCCCAGAATCATAGGATCGCAGAGACAGCTGGATTCCGAGGCATTCTGAAGCAACCAGGATCACAGGAGGGACAGGCTCCAGTCAGAGACGTAAGGGCAGTTAGCACTAGAGATAACCAGATGGTGAGAGGCAAGCACAAGAACATAAGCAACAGAAACCAGTGCTACTTGACATCATCAGAACCCAGTTCTCCCACCACACCAAGCCCTGGATGCCCTAAAACACCTGAAAAGCAAGGTTCTGACTAAAATCCCATCTCATGAAGATGATAGGGGAATTTAAGAAGGACGTAACACCTTAAAGAAATACAAGAGAACACAGGTAAACAAGTAGAAGCCCTTAAAGAGGAAACAAATAAATCTCTTAAAGAAATACAGGAAAAAAAACAACAATCAAACAGGTAAAGGAATTGAACAAAACCTCCAGGGTCTAAAATTGAAAATAGAAACATTAAAGAAAACACAGAGAGAGACAGCCCTGGAGTTTGAAAACCTAGGAAAGAGATCACGAGTCGCAAATGCAAGCATCACCAACAGAGTACAAGAGATAGAGGAGAGAATCTCAGGCATAGAGGATACCATAGAAGACATGGACGTAAGAGTCAAAGAAAATGCAAAAAGGAAAAAGCTCCTAATTCAAAGCATTCAAGAAATCCAGGACGCAATGAAAAGTCTGAACCTAAGAATAATAGGGATAGAAGAGAGTGAAGATTCCCAACTCAAAGAGCCAGCTACCATCTCCCTACCTAGTCAATATAGTACTTGAAGTCCTAGCCAGAGCAACTAGACAACAAAAGGAGGTCAAAGGGATACAAATTGCAAAGGAAGAAATCAAAATATCACTATTTGTGAGGGAGATGATAGTATAGTTAAGTGACCAAAAAAACCCAAAACAAAACAAAAAACAAACAAACAAAAAACCCCCAACAAAACAAAACAAAACAAAATAAAACAAACAAACAAACAAACAAAAACCCATGAGAGAACTCCTACAGCTGATTAACAACTTCAGCAAAGTGACTGGATACACAATTAACTCAAACAAATCAGTAGCCTTCCTCTACTCAAAGGATAAATGGGCTGAGAAAGAAATTAGGGAAATGACACCCTTCACAATCGTCACAAATGATATGAAATATCTTGGTGTGACTTTAACCAAGCATGTGAAAGATCTGTATGACAAGAACTTCAAGTCTCTGAAGAAAGAAGTTGAAGGTCTCAGGAGATGGAAAGATCTCCCATGCTCATGGATCAGCAGGATTAATAGAGTAAAAAATGGCCATCTTACCTAAAGCAATCTACAGATTCAATGCAATCCTCATCAAAATTTCAAATCAATTATTCACAGAGATAGAATGAGCAATTCTCAAATTTATCTAGAATAACAAAAAACCCAGGACATCTCTTTTATTCTCAACAATAAAAGAATTTCTGGTAGAATTACCATCCCTGACTTCAAGCTATACTACAGAGCAATAGTCATAAAAACTGTATGGTATTGGTACAGAGACAGGCAGGTACATCAATGGAATAGAATTTAAGACCCAGAAATGAACCCACATATCTATGGTCACTTGATCTTTGACAAAGGAGCCAAAACCTTCCAGTGGGAAATCAAGGGTAGCCCCTAGAAAGTCCCAGATGCCAGGGACCCAAGAGTTTCCCAGGACCCAACAGAAAGAACTTTAGCCAAAATACCCAACAACAGGGAGAGAGAATCTAAAGAGACCATATCCAGTGGATAGGCACGGCCCCCAATTGAGGGATAGGGACACTCACCCACCTCAAAAATGTTAATCCAGAATTCCTCCTGTCAAAAGGAAATGCAGGGACAAAGAATGGAGCAGAGACTGAAGGAAAGGCCATCCAGAGACTGCCCTTCCTAGGGATCCATCCCATCTGATGACACCAGACCCAGACTCTACTGCTGATGCCAAGAAGTGCTTACTGACAGGAGTCCAGTATAGCTGTCCCCTGAGAGGCTCTGTCATAACCAGACCAATACAGATGAGATGCTCACAGCCAAACATTGGACTGAATGTAGGAACCCCAATGGGGAAGTCAGGGCAAGAACTGTAGGAGCTGAAGGGGTTTGCAACCCCTTAAGAAGAACAACAATATCAACCAACCAGATCCCCCAAAACTCTCAGGGGCTAAACCACCATCCAAACTGTACACAGGTGGTACCCACGGCTCCAGCTAGATATGTAGCAGAGGATGGAGTTATCTGGCATCACTGGGAGGGGAGCCCCTTGGTCCTGTGGAGGCTTGATGACCCAGGATAGGGGAATGCTAGGCCACTGAGGCAGTAGTGGGTGGGCGGATAGGGGAGCATCCTCATAGAGGCAGATGGGAGGGAGGAGGAGATAGGGAGTTGGTGGAGGGGAAACTGGGAAGGGTGACAACATTTGGAATGTAAATAAATAAAATAACCAATAAAAAAAAAGAGATGCATCATGTGGCTGGCCATTTAGGTAAGTGATACCAAACAGGAGCTTTTTAATTTGGGTTTTAAAGCAGCATTTAAAACCACGCTATACACAAGGTGGACAAGGAGGCCATAGCTGCATCTTAAATATACGTGTGACACTGACTAGAGGAAGTTACTGGATTTTTCTGTGAAGGCATCATTGAAAAGCCTACCTTAAAAGCTTATTTTAGTCAGCTTACAAAGTAGCAGGCTTCCTGATGGCATTTTCATGTGCAATTGCTGGGTTCCTCCCAGTTCCTCGATGCACCTCCTTCCTTCCTTTCCCTTCTGGTATCCTTTAGGTTCCAGAATCCCTTTTTCCAATTTCATATCAAATGTGTCTTCCACACCCTGTTCCAGAGTGCCTCTGTTTCCTTCCTATCTCATGCCCCTTCCTAATCTCCCACACTTAACTTCTACTTCTACTTCTCCTCCTTCTTCCTCTTCTGCTTCATCTTAAGCTCCTCCTCCTCCTCCTCCTCCTCTTCCTCTTCCTCCTCCTCCTCCTCTTCCTCCTTCATTGTTATCTTCCCCTTCTTGTTCCTCTCCCCTCCTACTTTTATTCTTTTCTTTTTGGCATCAGTGGTTTTAGACCTAGGATATGAGAACAGCTCCTGGAAAGGGCCAGACCTGTGCCTTTGTCTAGAGAGCAACCACTTGCTTATGCATTCTGTTCTCATTCACAAGTCCTAGCTAAGCTAGGTCATCGCGATTTATTTAAGGAACAGAATGCATTTAGCCATGATCTATGTCTAAATATGCCTAGCTTCTCAAAAAAAAAAAAACCCCAAAAAACAAAAAACCACTAGGATTTGTGATCTAAATGTAGTAACAGAACCAAAGCCAGAATTTTGGTGTTTGATCCTAGTCTCTGGCTCAAAGATCCAGATTTTGTGCCAGTAGATAATATTATTTGGCACCAATTAAAAAAAAAAGCAGCATTAAAAAAAAATCTCAGAGCTGGAGGAAGGGTTTAGGTGGTGAAGCATTTGTAGCAAAAGCACGAGGACCTCATCTTGGGGAAGTTGGGTGCAATGGTGTCTGCCTGTCACTGTAGTACTGCTGTGGGTCAGAGGTAGAGCGATATCTCCCTGGAGCTTAGTGCCTGGCTAGCCAGCCTAGACGAAACGCTGAGTTCCGGATGCAGTAAGGCAATCCATCTCAACAAACCAAGTGGAGAGTAATTGAGGAAGACCTGACCTGCACACATACACGTACATGTGTACACATCTGCATGCATATATGCACACACCCACATGAACACATATGTGTACACACACACACACACACACACACACACACACACACACACATTAAACGTGGCTCAATTCAGTTCTTCCTTAGTCTTCTCACGAATGTTCCTCAGTGACCCTTCAGAGTTTCACGTGGCAGAGAGCATGTTTCCCTTGGCCTGCATCTGAGGACTTTGAGGTTTGGTGGGAGGTGTCTTTTTTATTCAGGATATCAGAATAATCGTTTTCTACAAATTTCCAGCCAGGAGGGAAGTTCTAGACGTAGGATGTCCTGCCATCCAGGGAGCAGAGGCTGTGGCAAAAGTGGAGAGCAGAAATGGACTCAGAAGCGGACTCCTAGCTGTGACCTCAAGGAGTTAGTTCTTTGCCTCTTTGACTGTGGGGGTCATCGCTGGGATGACACAGAGATGAAGTTCTCCTTTGTTCAGAGACTCAGACCACAAGGAGAGTTTTTATTGCAACTCTTCTCTTCTGGTAATAATGAAAATGAAATATTAAGAGCTCTTCATTATAGGCCTTAGGGAAATACACAAATATGTTACAACTTTCTAAAATATGTCCTGATTAAATATCTCATTTCTCCACTTCCATAATCGGGAGATAATAGAGCGACTGATTGTGCTAAATGGGTTTCAGCAAGCCTTGCTGTCATGCTCCGTGCTTCATCAGGAGGGACACTTATTTCTTCCTTGTGTCATCTTTAGATACAAAGGACAACTCATTCCTACAATTGGAAAGTAAATTTCGTTCAAAATATAAAGAATTCTGACAAAGCTTTACTTGCGACTTACATAGGAATTTTCGCATTTATCTATAGATAAAGGAGTGCATGCAGATATGCATTGAGCTATAATGTGGACCTCCCTCCTCCCTCCTTTCTTTTCCTTCCTTCCCTTCCCTTCCTTCCCTCTTCCCTTCCCTTCCTTCCCTTCCCTTCCCTTCCCTTCCCTTCCCTTCCCTTCCCTTCCTTCCCTTCCTTCCCTACTCCTTCCCTACTCCTTCCCTACTCCCTTCCCTTCCTTCCCTTCCTTCCCTTCCTTCCCCTTCCTTCCTTCCCTTCCTCCTTCCCTTCCTTCCCCCCTTCCTTCCCTTCCTTCCCTTCCTTCCCTTCCTTCCCTTCCTTCCCTTCCTTCCTTCCCTTCCCTTCCTTCCCTTCCCTCCCTTCCCTTTCCTTCCCTTCCCTTCCCTTCCTTCCCTATCCCTTCCCTTCCTTCCTTCCCTTCCCTTCCCTTCCCTTCCCTTCCCTACTCCTTCCCTAAAGACATCCTTCCCTTCCCTTCCCTTCCCTTCCCCTTCCTTCCTTCCCTTCCCTTCCTTCCCTACTCCCTTCCCTACTCCCTTCCTTCCTTCCTTCCCTTCCTTCCCTTCCTTCCCTTCCTTCCTTCCCTTCCTTCCTTCCTTCCCTTCCCTTCCTTCCCTCTTCCCTTCCTTCCTTCCTTCCCTACCCCTTCCCTCTCCTTCCCTACTCCTTCCTTCCCTTCCTTCCTTCCCTACTCCCTTCCCTACTCCCTTCCCTTCCCTTCCTTCCTTCCTTCCCCTTCCCTTCCTTCCCTTCCTTCCCTTCCTTCCCTCCTTCCCTACTCCTTCCCTTCCCTTCCTTCCTTCCTTCCTTCCCTTCCTTCCCTTCCTCCCTTCCCTTCCCTACTCCTTCCCTTCCTTCCCTTCCTTCCCTCCTTCCTTCCCTTCCTCTCCTTCCTCTCCCTTCCCTCCCTTCCTTCCTGCCCTTCCTCTTTCCTCTTCCTTCCTTCCCTTTCCTCCCTTCCTTCCCTTCCTTCCCTTCCCTTCCCTCCCTCCCTTCCTTCCCTTCCCTTCCCTTCCCTTCCCTTCCCTTCCCTCCCCTTCCCCTCCCTTCCCTTCTTCTTCCCTTCCCTCCCCCTCCCCTCCCCTCCCCTCCCCTCCCCTCCCCCCTCCCCTTCCCCTTCCCATTGAACCCATGGCTTTGTGCGTGCTAGGTAAGTTCTCTACCAACAGCACTATATCCTAAGCCTGGCGCACAATGCTGGGAGCTGTTTTCTAGTGAGGATGATGAAGGAGCATCTATTGCTCCTTTCCCTCCCTCTCTCCCTCTCCCTCCTTCCTTCCTTCTCCCATCCCTTTTTCCTTCCTTCCTTTTTTTTACATTTTCCTTCTTTTCTTTCTCCCTCCCTCTCTCCCCCACTCTCCTCTCCTTGTTTCCCTTCTTTCTTTTCTTGTTTCTCGGGGTCTCCCTCTGTAACTCAGGCTGGCTTTGAATTCATAATCCTCTTGGCCGGTGTGTACTATCATATCCAGTGCAAGAATTTAATACATATCCTTCACAATGGCTTCGCTTTTTTGTTTATTTAATTCCCCCAAATAAGTAAACAGTATCCAGCATTTGGTACTGATTCCCGGGTTATCAGCACCATTTGATTTGTTTTCCATTTTCAGCGACCTCTAGTACCATGTACATGTTGAGATGAGTTTCATTCACTTCCACAGATAAGGAAGGATGGAACGCACGTCATAGGCCAAACACTGCTGAGATCTGTAGCTAGGACTCTTGTGTACCTGTGTCTTGTTATTTCATTCATCAGCAGTAAAGAGTGTATTGACAGATCAGGTCTTAGAGATGGAGAAGTTATCCGTATTTGGAACAAGTAGTTAAGATCTGTCAGAATAGTTCGAGCGGGTTTTGAAGATGAGCACACATTTGTCCTTCAAAAATTAGTGAAGGTGATGATTCCTGGCAGTGGGGACGGTCTGCACATAGCAAGGATGCCCTGTGCTGCCTCACATGGAAGGACAAACAGAAATACCCTGGGGGATTGCTGGAGTGGATAAGACCAACCTAAGATGAGGGCGGCTTAGGGTATGGAGGTCCATGAAGACCAGCGAAGGCGTTTTCTTTCTTAGCAAACAGAGACCGAGAAAGGAGAGCCAGGAAAATAAAGAGGCAGCTGCTGCCAGTCACTCCTCAGACCTCAACTTCACTCCTGCCCAGAGCTTTGCTACTTAGCCACGGAGCACGGTGATCATACCTCAGAAGCGGTCTGCCAGCATTCATTAAGACCCGGGCTTAATCTCAACTGACAACATCAATGTCAAAATCAGAGCTTGGAGCTGGCAGTATTTCAGTGGAGGAGTCTGGAGCTTCCATAAACTGGTTCAATAAACAATCTTGCTGCGAAACACGGAGTTTGATATTTAGAAGGGTTTTAGCTGGCATATCCACAAAGCTGTGGCATCCTGTCCAGTGACTAATTCCACTGTGAAATGCTGAAATACAGCTCTTCGCTCCAAGAAAGCGTGTAGGCTTCTATTTGCATGCAAATTGCTGCCATTCATGTGTGAACTACGGCAGGTAAAGGCTTTGCCAGATGGAGTAATTGGGGCAAGGTTGTCCTCCTCGATGAAGGCCACAGGTACCCACACATGCCGTCCTTCAGCTGGGTCCCGGTTTTCTACATCGTCCCCTGGGGAGTAATTATTTTAATAATGGGCCACAGGGAAAGAAAATCCCACTCAACCCTGCCATCATCTAGTAAACAAAATGGTTCTAATTAATGTAATACTGAGCCAGTGTTATATTTGATGCAATCAGTAAATTGAGTTATAGATACTGAGAGAGGTAACGGGGGTCAAGGTAAATTGATAGATCAAGAAACCCCCTTAGATTATGACAGGTACAGTTTGTATCAGTCTTTAGGAAAAGCCATGGTGGTCTCAATAGCACCTTGTAGTGGTTAGGGATGTTTGCCTTGAGACCCAGAGTTCAACCGTGGTTCTAGCCCTTCTGACCCAGCAGGCTTTGAGGACATCCTTCACCCTTCTGAAGTGTCAGCTTTGCATTCACAAAGGTGAGGACAACCATAGACAGCTGGATTTACTCCCTTCCTGACCACATGAGGAGAGTCTGACAGGGTTAACAAAGGGAGCTGATGTGTAGTCAAGCTTCCTCATATTGACCATTACGGCTGGAGCTGAGGTGCCCACAGGGTTGTGTTATTCTCCAGATGGTGCTGCCTGTCTTGTTTTGTTGGGAGGGGTGCTCTGGGAGATTTGGGAAATGGGCATCCGATTTTGCTGGTAGAAGCTGGTCACTAGGGGTTGACTTTTACAAGTTACACATGGCCTCTGTTCCGGTTACACTCTCTGTTTCTTGGTGGTATAAGCGGCGTCTCTCACATACTCCTATCACCGCGAATCAGGCTGCTTTGCCGCCCTTTCCCCACCCTGACAGACAGACACCCTCTGGAAGTGCGAGCAAAGTTGATCTTTTCTCCTGTAAGTTCTTTTTGTCAGGGTCTGCACCCACTGAGAGATAAGAGTAACTAAGATGATAATTCTAATAATTATTACTACTATCAGTGAAATAGCTTTGGGCCTAGGTGAAGTGTTTTTATTTTCTGTGATAGCTGCGATAATTAACTCACAGTGTTGTTTCTTCAATAAACAGATATCTCCCAGGATAGACGCCATGTCTTCCTGTTATCAGCAGTTTCTTTAACACTTAGTAGGCATTTGGCAAACAGATCTTAACTGCACAGGTTTTAAACATTAATTATGATTCTGTCTCTTTCTCCTGTAGCACCTGTCATTACCACCACATCATCATCACCACTGTCACCACCACTGTCACCACTACTGTCACCACCACCACCACCATCACCACCACCACCATCACCACCACCACCACCACCATCACCACCACCACCATCACCACCACCACCACCACCACCACCACCACCACCACCACCATCACCACCACCACCACCACCACCACCACCACCACCACCACCACCACCACCACCACCACCACCACCACCACCACCACCACCACCACCACCACCACCACCACCACCACCACCACCACCACCACCACCACCACCACCACCCCCACCACCACCACCACCAGCACCACCACCACCACCACCACCACCACCACCACCATCACCACTACCACCCCCTCATCACTACCACTGTCACTGCCACCACCACTACTACCGTTTATCTTACTTTCAATTTTTTTATCCTACTTTCAATTTTATAGAGATAAATCTGGAAAAATTCATGCTGAGGACTCAGAGATCAACACAGCAGTTACGAGTCACATCTTTCCCAGGACGACCTCCTTGCCTGTGGACCTTCACTACCTCTCTGATGAATCTCCAGTCTGGCCCTTGCGCTTTTCCTGGCCCTGTGCTATGAGCTAAGTTTGTGACTTTATGATTCAGTTTTCTTATCCTGCCTCGGCCACCTCCAGGCTGACAGCGCCTTCTTCCACACCCAACCCTGCCTCAGACTCCGACTGCCATTTATGCTTTCCTTCCCTCACCCTGAGAGATCTACCCAACTTCTGATGCTCATTTTCCTTCTTGAGAGATGGTAGAGAAAGTCCTACCCTATTTTTATGTGCAGATATTTCCTAAGGGGAGAAAAAGCAGGGGCCTTTTTGGACATAGTCCTGTCTGCTGACTAAGCCCCTCTTTCTCACCATGCACACCCATTCAGCTCTCTGAAGTGGGCCAAATGAGAGCGACCACAGCCTGGGCATGTCACCCACTGCCGCCCTTTCCTTCCCTCCCTCCCAAAGGTTAAGCTAGAGCATTTCCTACTCTTTCTTTGTCATTTCTGTTGCTCTCAGAGGACTTACTCCTCTTACTACCATTTGGACACTCCAGGCTTTTTCCAGTTCAACACAAGTCTTGTGCGTCTCCACATCAACATGAAATGAGTCAGTTTCTTTCCTAAAGAGGCTTCTTGCCTAAGTTCTAAGGAAAATCTGAAGTCAAATAAGGTATATTTTAATGGAGAAGACAACTCTTCCTTGTTCCATTCTTTTTAAAAAGCAAAAGATTATATATGTAAGATTATATATGTATGTATGTATGTATGTATGTATGTATGTGTACATGTGTGCCTGAGTGAATTTATGTGTACCGTGTGCAGGAACTGGAATTACAGGCAGTTGTGAGCTGTCAGATGTGGGTGCTGGGAATTGAACCTAGGCCTTCAGGAAGAGCACTAGACAGTCTTAGTGGCTGCATCATTTCTCCAGCCCTATTTTAAAAAACGAAATAAACAAACAAAACAAAAACAAACCCCTTCATCGTTTCCTAAAGTTTTTTTTTTTTCAGGCTGGAAACTCTGGTGGGAGGAGATACTCTGCTGAGGGAGCATCTGGGAAAGAATTCAGGCCTCCTCTTGTCCCATTAACAAAACATAAACCCCCGTGTAAGCACTCAAGATGGAGGGCTCTAGTGTCCTGCTGGTTAGAGAGGGCCTTGAGAGACTGCTGAGTAGTTGATAATAGTGTAAACTTGGGCTCGGTGTGGCAGGGAGGCAGATTTTGAAGCATGAAAGGAAGATCGACGTAGAGTGAATGCCAAAAGACCTGACTGCTGACTGGTACATGGACTTTCAAAACAAAACGAAACAGAACAACTGTTCTGTATCATGCATCAGCTGAACTGAGGAAGTTGAAGGACAGAGGTGTATCAAGGCCATCTAAGGAGCAATGATAGTATCTCACGTCATGTTGTCCATTCTCTCAGCACACCCAACTCACACACATCCTCGTGTGAGCTAGCACTGCAGCTCAGTTACAGACGCCACCTCCAGGAAGTCTCGCCAACACCTTCCTCTGCACCTCACATGTCACATCCTCAGTCTACTGCAAAGTCACCTTCAAATGGCTTCTGAGCCTAAAGTTCTGTTTGCCTCTCTTGGGTCCTTATTTCCATCATTCTCTAGCACAGTCCATCCCCTTTCTAATTTCTCCTCCATTTCCCTTTACCTGACTCCAATAAGATCTACTTTCTGAAGAGTCTTTCCCTTTCTAAGACAGACTTAGATTTGAGATTCCAGCCCTGTTCTCGGTTGACTTTTGTTGACCTAAGCAGATCTTTTCTGCTAGACCTAGGATACGAGGACCCCAGAGTGGGGCAGACCACAGTCTGATGCTGTGGACAACCATCCTTCGGTTCAGTGGACTTTTACACACGATTGTAACAAAGAAAGCAGTGGTCCAAGGAAGGCCGTTTGAGTGCAGAAAAGCACGTAAATAAACACCAGTAAGCAAATGCTGATTATTAACAGAGCAGTCCTTTCCCAGACTTTCTCTGGACAGAGCAATTTAAACCCAATTGCCTGGCGTGTACCATAGATTGTCTCTGGAAAAGCATGAAAGCAAGCCAGGAGGTCATATCTGGATTCGGGGTCCACCGACCAGATTGCGTTCGATAGTTATGATCTGACATCTGACAAGAGTAACCATGCCTTATAAATAGAATGTAAATGTTTAACTGAGGAGGTATGTTCAAGAACAGTCCAGGGAACAAAATGCACCAGAGGTTCAAGGCCCTCTGCCTTTTCTCCTGGAGCCTCTCTCACAGGTCCCCAAGGCATTGTTCACCAGGCATGAATCTTTGGACTGCGTTCTGATGTTCTCATCAAAACCTCTGATGTTTTCCTAGCCTTCTCCCTGGCCTTCCCAGCTCTGTAGGATTTGACATCCTGGTTATTGTTGCCTTTACCACTGCTCATGACTACCCTCTGGTTTCTGCCTACACCATTCTACATGCTTGGTGGTTGCTCCTGAAATGCACAGGATCTCTCTCTCTCTCTCTCTCTCTCTCTGTCTCTCTCTCTCTCTCTGTCTCTGTCTCTCTCTTTCTCTCTCTCTCTCTGTCTCTGTCTCTCTCTGTCTTTCTGTCTCTCTCTGTCTCTCTCTCTCTTTCTGTCTCTCTCTCTGTCTCTCTCTCTCTCTCTCTCTCTCTCTCTCTGTCTCTCTGTCTCTCTCTCTCTCTCTCTCTCTCTCTGTCTGTCTCTGTCTCTCCTCTCTCTCTCTCTCTGTCTGTCTCTCTCTCTCTCTCTCTCTGTATCTCTCTCTGTCTCTGTCTCTCTCTGTATCTCTCTCTGTCTCTGTCTCTCTCTCTGTCTCTGTCCATCTCTCTCTCTCTCTCTCTCTCTGTCTCTGTGTCTCTGTCTCTGTCTCTGTCTCTCTCTCTCTCTCTCTCTGTGGTGGCATGGGGGGCGTTGTGCTTGTTTCTCTTTCCTTGGCACATGATTTTTCTGATCTCATCGCTTCTTTTCCTTTTTTCAAGTCTTTCACCAAATGTTATTTACTAAGGGATAATCGCTCCATCTTCTATTTCTTTATCTTTCTTCTGTTTATACCGGAGGCTGGATTATGTTTGCATGCATTTATGTCTTTCGTGAGTGTCTTTCTCACCAGAATGGAAGACGTCATGGTTAGGAACTCGAGGTTACAATGACATCGTTTGTCACCAGACCTCACAGTGTGGGACACACAGTGGACACTGTATGTGTATTTGAAGACACAGTGGACAATATAGCTGTTTTTGAAGATATTTGGCACATGAGTCGGGTGCCTGCTTTCCATCTTAGATGCTCCCTGCGGTTCTTGCTTGTAATATACTAGTGATTTAGCCAAACAAGATTGTCTCACCTCAGGTTCAGGTATCATTTTTCCAATGTAGAGAATTTTACAATTTTGTAGGAGTTGGAGCATCTAGAAGAATAATTTATCTTAAAAATGTTATGAAACTCAGATGAATTTTATGATGATGATTGTTTGATTAAAGAATGTCTCCCACAGTCTTGGGTGTTTGTACGCTTGGTCCCCAGTTGATGGCTCTGTTTGGGTGATGTAGTCTTACTGGAGGAAGAGCATCTGAGGAGAGGCAGGCTTTGAGATTAAAAGCCTCATACCGCTTGCAGTGGGGGCCCTCTCTGCTTCATGTTACAGTTGAGGAGGTAAGTTTTCCCTCTGCCATTTGCTGCTATGGTCCCTTCTACCCTCCAGATGTTGCTTTTCTTCATGGTGTTTTATCATAGTAACAGAAAAGTAGCTGATACAATGCTAATGTAATTGCCACCGCAGCTATCTCCAAGTTGAAACATCCCCTGCTGGAGGGAGACTGAGAAGACTCAGGAAGTTAATGAAACTTACAAGGCTCAAGGACTTCATGAAAGCAACAGGATTTACAAGTCTGACCTGACAAGGTTATGTAAGCAGTAAGCAATGCTGAGGAGGGGACATTCTTTGGTGGAGGTGCCACCAAGTTGGCAGGGATTTCCAGAGATGCAGCCTTTTTTTTGGGGGGAGGGGTGGGAGCATTCACTCATGGTGAGATGGGACTATTGGTGAGGCAAATAACTTTTAGCTGCCTGTTTTTCTATCAATAGCTCCTCCTTAACATTTCTATAAGTAACCCTAATAAACTCATTGGTTTGCCAAGCTAGACTTGTGTAGAATTATTTCTTTGGTGTGTTGTGGTGCCCTCTCGGTGAATCAATATTCATGTCTCCCCAGGAAAAGTCCTTCAACAGACATACATAAGTATGAGAAACATCAGAGACAATCACATAATGAAGTAATGGAATCGAAAGTGTTTAGAAATAATTTATGGGAGGAAAAGACATTCAACTGCAAAACTTTCGCTCAATGACTTATTAGGGATTTTTAGTGAGAACTTAAAGAAAAAGGTCAATTATTCTATTACAGTTTTAGAACGCCTTAGACAGTTTTGAAACATGGCAGTGTGAGAATTATTATCAAAGGCATTAGAGCCCCAAGGAAGTCAGCGAGACATATCCCCCCAACTAATGATAAACTTTTGAACCATTATCCTGTTAATTTAAAATATTTTAAGAGGTGATTCACTTACTATTCCCCTTGTATGAATATTCTGCTCATGCCTAATTGACGTGTCAAGGAAACTTTCTCCCTGATCTAAAGCTTGCACGTTCCTTTCTTAATTCCCCCCATTACTCTTACGTAGGTCGTGGTCATGTTAAAGATACACTCTCTGTATTCAGCCTCACCAGTGTCAGCTGTGTCTGGAGTCTCTGAGCCACCTCTATGTGGGGGCACAGAAAAGCCTCCCACATTCACCCCTGTTGTCTGCCTCTCCCCCCGGCCCCATACACTGCCTCATCTCATCCCCATAGCAACCAGGTGAGGTGGGCGGGTATTCTTAGTGACATCTTAGTGGTGCAAAAATTGGGTTGGATGGGGGTGTGTGTCTGAATCAGATGAGCGATTTGAATCTCAGATATAACTTATTCCAAATTCTGCTTTCCTTTACATCAGTAAACTATAGAAAGTCTTCTCTGCACATTTTACACAATGTAGGCTCCAAGTGTTGTTGTTGTTGTTGTTGTTTTTTTCACTCTAATTCCATGTCTCTTTCAGGAACGATGCTTTGGGAGCCTAGCAGTAGGTGATAACTTTCCTTTCCAGAAACTTCTTTTTACCAAGTCACCCACACACATCCTGTTTTCAGTTCCCATTTGTCTGTGCTGCGTTTGAGGTGATATGTTTGAATCTGGCTATCCTTACCTCTGTAGGTTCCCTGGATAACTTAACAATACTTAACAGTGTTTGCAATGCCACGAGTGTTAGAGTTTGCGAATCTCATTAGCCCGATACTTGCTCCTTCCTTCAGATCATTAATGAAGACGCTAAACAAAATTCGACATGCCAATCCTTATGCTACCCTGATAGAAAACCTGGTACTCGGAAGTTCATGATTATTCCTTGCTCATGACTCTTGAGCCAGTCCCCAGATCAACTGAGAGTACTCAGAGCCAAGCCAATTTCAATTAATTCTGTAAGGAGAACTTCATGGGCAAGAGTACCACCAACTTCCTTAGAAGTAAATGGATCACTTGTAGTCACTTAACCTACAAAAATTAAAATTGCGTCGAAGTAGCAATTATAGGGCATTTCTCTGGTGAAATCCAATCTATTTTGAATTTCTTTTTACCTCGTAGTTTCCGTGATCAAGAGTTTTTTCTTAAACACACCTAATATTCTGTGCCATACTCAAAAATCAGTGTGAATATCTGTAGTGTTTATTTTCATAATTTAGAAGATGGCTTCTCTTGATTTCATTTGCTTCCTTCTCGAAAGCAGCTGATACCTTTTTTTTTTTCTGGACATAGAGGATGTGAAAAATAAAAAACAGAATTGTCATCATGTAACAAAAACCATGCAGACTTAGAGTCTAAGTCTCTCTTCCCAAGTGTAAGCATGCATGTAAATGTCTGTGCATGTATGTGTCTGTGTATTCATATGTGGGTGCATTCATGTGTCTGTGCATTCCTGTGTGGGTGCATGTATGTGTCTGTGCATGTATGTGTCTGTGCATTCATGTGTGGGTGCATTCATGTGTCTGTGCATGTATGTGTCTGTGCATGTATATGTCTGAGCATGTATGTGTCTGTGCATTCATGTGTGGGTGCATTCATGTGTCTGTGCATGTATGTGTCTGTGCATTCATGTGTGGGTGCATTCATGTGTCTGTGCATGTATGTGTCTGTGCATTCATGTGTGGGTGCATTCATGTCTGTTCATGTATGTGTCTGTGCATTCATGTTCTGTGCATTCATGTATGGGTGCATTCATGTGTCTGTTGATGTATGTGTATGTTCATGTATGTGTCTGTGCATTCATGTATGGGTGCATTCATGTATCTGTTCATGTATGTGTCTATGCATTCATGTGTGCAATACTTGCAGAGGACAGAGAACGACCTCAAGTGCTATTCCTCAGGGTACAGCAGGGTCTCTCACTGGCTTGGGGTTCGCTGCTCGAGCAAGCATCAGGAATCCTCTTGCCTTTCTTCCCCAGTGCTGTGAGTAGAAGGGCATGCCACCACACCAGACTTTAACGTTTTTTTTTAAATGTGGGTTCTGAGAACTAAAGTCAGTTTCTTGTGCTTGCAAGACAGGCAAACACTTAACTCACTGAGCTATCTCCACAGTCCTTCTTTAAAAGTTTGAAATCTCAGCTTTTCTAGTTCTTAGTGGTCTGAGATGGGCAGCTAACGATGTCTCCATTTTATATAACATCACGGTGATATCTATTATAGAGTAAAATTATAAAAAAACAAAGTGAAAAATTATGAAAGTAGCAAGGTGAAACATAACTTGTGAGTCCCGTCTTGCGGTTCGTCAGAGTGTCAATCGGCGTCAGCAGTGACATGAACGAAGGTCACTGCTCATTGCTCATCGTGTTGACGCTTTCTTCTTCGTTTGCAAACACACTGGGAACGATTTGTAATCTCCCGTAACCGTTTCACAAACTAATTTTGAAATAGTCAAAGTGCCATTAAAAGGCAAGGGGAAAAGAGCCATGTTATAAGAACTGCAGTATAAGCTACTTGGGAATGTGAGGCAGGAGGATTGGTGGGGTGCAGGAGTTTGGGCTGTCATCATCATCCCACCTCAAAGAGAGAGAAAGCTATTAAAATGAAGAAATGCCCTTCTCAACCTTAAGAACGAAGCACCCAGAGCCTGTTTTGTACAAAGGTCGTGAAAATGAGACCTAACGCTCTTTTCTGGAAGTTTTAAGCTATTTTCCATAGCTTACTAGCTACAGGGGTATGGTCTTCTAAATAAATGACTTTGGCAAATCTCGGAGAAGTTTTCTGTGGAAGAGAGTTCTTCGCAGTACTGGTCACAACTGCAAAAGTACGAGGTTACAGTTTACTGGAACGGATAAATGCATACACAAATGGCTTGTTCCTTGACTGCATTCTGTTTGTACAAATTGATAAGGTTATTCCTGGAGTCCATCTACCATTGCTCAAGTATCGTGAAGGGTGGAGGCAGAGGCTGTCTGTTATGACAGACTCAAAAGGCCATCGAAAACACAAACTTCCTGATACAGAGCCACCGGAACACTCATGTTACTATTATAACTACATAATACATAATAGCTGAGATATGGGACCAATTTACACATCTCTCAATAGGCTAATAGGTAGAGAAATGTACATCGATACAATGGGATTTACTTAACTGCAAAGGATGAAATTATGTCATTGCAGGAAAATGTACAGAACTGGAAATCATTCCACTAAATAAAGTCAGACTCAGAAAGACAAATATCTCATATTCATAATCTAGATTTAAATGCATATGAATGTATGTATGTATGTATGTATGGCATGAAGTAGGAAGGGGGCTATGAAGGGAAGAATGGATATGAATGGAAGGAGGAATAAGAGAATAATGGATGTGTGTGTGTGTGTGTGTGTGTGTGTGTGTGTGTAGGATAAAAGCAGAATGGTGATCTATTTATGGAAAGGAAGGTTATCATTGAGAGAGGGATGAGGGAAAGGGAAGACAGTGAAGATAATGAACATAAACAAAATATAACTATAACTATATATATATATTTGACGATATCACAATGAAACACATGCCTTTGTATGACAACCAAAATATCAAAAGGACTCCTAGCTTCTTTGTATAACACGTTGTCATAGGTACATGGAGTTCCTTTCCTTATGGTCATAAAATGGCTGCCCCGCCAGTGTGAATTATATCTTCATTCTCAGCCAGGAAAGATGAAAAGGAAAGAAGTAAGGGGGACTGGATGAGGCCAGAGCAGTTCTCAAGAGACTCCACTTTTGTCTCACTAGCTAGAACTGTGCCGGAGAGCTAGACGTGGCTGCCAGAGGCCTGGGAAATATTGGCTAGTTTTGTAGTGCACACAATTGTGTGGAGAGCATACTATGTTTCTCGTAAAAAACATGGTTTTGGGGAAGCAACTGGTACTTTCCATATGCTCTGTGGAAAGAATGAGTTTTACATTTGGTCACTAATGTGTGTAAACCCAGGAAGCAGGACTAGGGATGAAAGTCCAAGTAACAGAATATTATCTGTGGTGTGATGATCTTCATAAGAGTTTAAAGAAGCTATAAACACTAAAATCTGTTAGCTAGGAATATCTATCTCAATTTAAAAAAGCAGAAAATGTATCTGTGAAAGCCAAATGATCTGAGAGAACAAGAGAGACAAAATTCAGAGCTGGATATAAAGGGAGTTCCAACTATTTCCCAAATCCATTGTCAAGCAAAAATTCCAAGCTTAATTATAAGAGGAGCGTTAGCACGTCTCGTAGAGAAGTAACGCACGAACACAGGCCAGGTGTCTGCACGAGGTGTCTCTTTTGATTTCAGAATCTTTTCTGCTCCAAACTTCTTAGATGTAGAAGGGTGACCCCAGAGGCTACAATCTAATTAAATCGATGTAATCATTTTCAGAGAATGAGATCTGTCATTTAAAATCCACAGCAAATATTTGAACGAGCAAAATAATAAGAAAAATATAAATAGGGATTTGCTTTTGGCAAGCTATTAAAATATTTAATTTTGAACAGAAAATGAAACTGTTAGTTCCTTATGTTCTCTGATGCCCTCTGAACTCTTAGATTTCTGTGGAGGAAATTGCAAAGATGAGAACCAAATGGTATTTGATACAGGGAGACAATTGCATATTTTTTAGTAATATGTGTTGTGTCATAAAGCTGTTATGAAAATACATTGTTGCCTGAGGTGATAAAGTCCGTACAATTCTTTCCCAGTTCCTTAGACAGATTTAAAGCTCAAAGTCTTTACAGGCAGCAATAATGTAACAACGAAGGCCAGTGTAACTGAATTAAACAGTTATTTATGCTGAGAACGACCCTTATAATTGATACTATTTGTTTACATATGTGTCCAATCAACTTTTATTAAACACCTACTATGTATGAGAGAGTATTTGACAGGTTCTGGGGACTTAGATATATAGTTATTGCCCTGTCATTTAAAAACCATTTGAGACACAGACATGTAAAGAAAAGTATAATAAAAAAATAGAGGAAGGCATTTGATATGGGAACATTGAAAGACTTAATTTGGTGAACTGATCCGTACAGGTCCCAGGAGGAAATGAGTGGTTCCTCCAAACAGGATCACTTGAGGCTAGTTGACTAGAAGGCTATCTGCGAAATGTGGCTATAGACTGAAAGCATGAAGGGTGGCTGAGGGAGGTCATGCCAGCCTAGGCTCACAGTGAACAGGGGAGGAATGGCCACACCCACCTTATACCATCCCCGATAAGGTGCTGGGGTAGCTGAGTTCAACTGCAAATCATGGGCTTGACCACTCAGGTGGGCTGCTTTTTGGGAAAGAAAATAGGACAGGAATGGTTGGGGAAAGACATGGTGTTCGTTTAGTACCAAGAAATGTGGGCACAGCTCATTGTGGGTGAGCCTGGCCTGTACAAGCGAGGTAACTGACCATGAACCTGGGATCAGCCACTAAGCAGTGCTCCCTTGTGGTTGTTGCTTCAGTTCTTGCCTCCGAGTTCCTGCCTTGAGTTCCTGCTCTGGCTTGGCTCCAGGACGGATGGTAACCGGTAAGTCAAATAAACCCACCATCCCCAAGCTGTTTTTGGTCAGTGGTTTATTACAGCAACAGAAAAGCCAACCAGAACACACTACTGTATTTAACTTGGCCCCGTCTTTCTTTTTAATCTCCCTCCTATATTTTGTCTCTGTCTCTTCACCTCTCTTGTTGGGGGGAAAATGTACACAGAATTCAGCACTTTGTATGGGATTTTGTGTGTGTGAGATGCTGGAGAGTGAAACCAGGGCCTTGTGCGTGCTTCGTAAGTGCTGTACTGCTGAGCTACATTACCAGCCTCTGTGTGGGGATTTGATTGTATGTGTGTACATAGTCTTATATGTTTATGGATGAATTGGAACCCTTTAATTTAAGAATTAATTTATATAAATTACACACACACAGAGAGAGGGAGAGAGAGAGAGAGAGAGAGAAGAGAGAGAGAGAGAGAGAAAAGAGAGAGAGAGAGCGAGAGAGAGCACAAGCCACTGTAGTCTTTTTGGGTTGCCAACTTGTGGGAATGGATTCTTTTCTCCCCACCATGTGTTTTCTGGGAATCAAACTCAGGTCCTCACGACATGACAGAACTTAGATGGTCATGATTGGCAACAGTGCCTTTATGTGGTAAGCCCAGCCTTAGACATTTTGCTTTTTTTTTTTTTTTTTTTTTTTTAGATCAGATATAGCTATAGCTTGAGTTTTCAAAACCATCTTTCCAAGTTTCTCATATACAATGCTTAGGACTACGGAGGAAACGTTTATGCTGCAAAGTTGTGATAAATTAGAAAACTGTGATGTAATGAAATGTGAGCTCTACTAAGGCATTAAGTCACATGCTCCTCTGGTGGGTCTATTAGCTGTCATAACTTCAGTGGAATGGCATGGGATAAACTTGGGAACTGCACCAGGGTAACAATTGCAATGTTAAATGACATCTGTGGTTTCCAACAGGGACAAAATGACAACTGAAAATGAAATAAAATTCAGGTAGAGGTCATTAAAATCAAGGTCTGTGTAGATTTTTTTGTTTTTTTTGTTTTAGACCGGAGCTACCAAAGTTCTGCCAATTGACCCCTCATTAAAAATCCCAATTTTAATGTTGATTTTTAGCACATCTATACACACACATATATTTAAGTGGCCTCAACTTTCAGAGATTGTCATGTCTCTGTCTCCCGAGTGCTGAGATTAAAGATGAGTGCCACCACACCCAGCATCAATAAACATATATAAATACATATGCGTTATAATATAGTGTATCATTTCTCCTTCACCTTTTCCTCCTCTAAATCCTCCTGTCTTTGAGACAATGGCCTCTTTTTCATTAATCGTTGTTACATAAATGTATTTATATTCTTATACATATTTCTAGATAAATAAATACAATCTGCTAGTCTGTATAACGCCACTTGTATGTTTGTTTTCAGGGCGGGCTAGCCATTTGCTATTGTGTAACGAATTGTATTCTCTTCTCTGGAGAAAATGATTTCTTCTGCTCCCAGCACTCCTTAGTTGCCTGTAGTTCTTAGTGTAGGACTGAGTCCTCCAGCATCTCCTGCCTCCTTCTGGGACAGAATATCTGTTGTTGTCCTTGTTCAGCCCATGTTTACACGGTCATCTTCACGAAACTTAATGCGTGTGGCTGTGATGGTTCTAGGAGACACAATCTCACAGTAACTTCCTGGATCTACTGGCTCTTAAAGTCTTCCTGCCCCCTCCATTGCGGTGACTTTTCAGCTTTAGGTGTGGGAATTGTATCAATATAGGGTTTTTAAGTAATTAAAGTAAATTCTACAACCATTAAGCCCACCAATGTGGCGTGGATACCAAACATTGGACTTAAAGAGTAAAAGTAAAATTTAAAACATTTAAGAACTCTGTACAAAATGTAATTGATCCCCAAATGACTACTCATAAAATATTAGAATGCAGTAGCTGAGGATATCATCTATTTTGTGGGGACAATTCCTAACACACGGTGATGTTCATGAGGTAAATACTGAGTTTAATGTAATAAGAACCCTATGGCTGCTGAATTGCGACAGTGAAAAAAAATGTAGCCTCTTTTTTATTACGGTGCTTTGGCCAATTACAGTGACTGTTAGTTACCACAATTGCAGGCAAGTCCTGCCTTATTTCAGGGAGCAGGCTGCAGAAATATTACCTTCTATTAAATGTCACTATAGGTGTATTGCTTCTAACAGCTCTTGGTGAAGAGAAATGTAAGTAAAGGCAGGTTCCCACTGAATTCACGGAGGTTGCCTGAGAACTGGAATAGCTCATGCGATTGATGGAGCCTAACAGGTCCAACGTCTACATCTCCACGGGGGAGAGGTCTGTCAGGCTGGACGTCCTGAGAAGAGCCAGGCTCGATCTTTAAACCTCAAGGCTCATGCTGACTTGGACGTCTCTGGGATTCTCTACAGATTTTGGATTGGCTGTCTTTCTGTCTTGGCTGTCTCCAGTTTTTCTTGTCTTTGAAAGTATTGCAATGGTGACTTGGATGTTTAACAATGTGGCTGGCTACACATTTGCTATTTTACACTGGCAAACCCACTTCCTTTTGTTCTTGGGATTCTTCTTAAAGAAGGCTGCGTAGAGGTTCAACAAGGGGCGTTTACCTGTTGGTGGCCTTCAGTTAGGCTGAAGGCCCGCTCAGCAGTAAGGAAATCATGCGTGGCACTGGAAAATAGGTAGCATCCTGGGGTTGATGAGGTCATGGCTTAGAGGAGAATCTGCGCACACACTTTGCTAGACCAGCACAGCTCCTTACTTCATTCCGGATCTTATCCTTATACTCACAAATAAGTGTACCTATCAGCCCTCATCGAGGAGCCTCTTTCTTTCTTTCCTTCCTTCCTTCCTTCCTTCCTTCTTTCTTTCTTTCTTTCTTTCCTTCTCTCTTTCTTTCTTTCTATTATTAATCATTTTATTTGTTTACATTTCAAATATTATCTCCCTTCCTGGTCTCCCCTCTATGAACCCCCTTCCCTTCCCCCTTCCCTTTGTCCCTAAGAGCATCTTTCCCTACCTACCCACCCAATCCCACGTCACCCCTCTAGTATCCCCTTTTCTCTGGGGCTTCGAGCCTCCACAGGACCAAGGGCCTCCACTCCCACTGATGCCACATGGAGCAAGAATCATGCACCAGCCCATGTATACCCTTTGGCTGGTGGTTTAGACCCTGGAAGCTCTGAGGGGTCTGGTTATTCGATGTTCTTTCTATGGGGTTGCAATCCCCTTCAGCTCCTTCAGTCCTTTCCCCTAACTCTTCCATTGGTGTCCCCAGACTCAGTGTGATGGTTGGCTGTGAGTATCTGCATCTGTCTTAGTCAGGGGCTGGCAGAGCCTCTCAGAGGACAGCCATGCCGAGCTCCTGTCTGTAAGCACATCTTGGCATCAGCAATAGTGTCAGGGTTTGGTGTCTGCAGATGGAATGGATCACATGGTGGGGTGGCCCTTGGATGGCCTCTCCTTCAGCCTCTGCTCCATTTTTTGTCCCTGCATTTTCTTTAGACAGGGATAATTCTGGGTTAAAATTTTTGGGATGGGTGGGTGGCCCCATTCCCCCACTGGAGGCCATTCCTATCTACTGGAGGTGGCCTCTTCAGGTTCTATCTCCCTGATTTTTTTAAAAAGCAAATGGAGATCATCACAGAAACCACAACTAGACACAATGCAGAGACTGATGGGAAGTGGGGAGGCCAGCACCGATGGCCACATCGATATCATAGTTCCTGCATCTGTGGCTCAGAGAGCATCCAAGAAGAGGGGTAAGAAAGACGGCCAGAGCCAGAGCACAGCACTCTTTTCTAGGAATGGCTGTAGAAAGAAGACCAAAACAATGGAACATCAAGGGACATTGTGGTGGCTTGAATATGCTTGAACCATGGGGAGTGGCGCTATTAAGAGGTATGGCCCTGTTGAAATAGGTGTGGCCTTGTTGTAGAAAGTGTGTCACTGTGTAGGTGGGCTTTAAGGTCTCCTAGGCTCAGGCTCCCCCTAGTGTGGAGAGACCCTCCTCCTGATTGCCTGCAGATAGTTGCCTTCTGGCTACTTTTGTATCAAGGTGTAGAACTCTCAGCTCCTTTCCCAGCTCCCTGTTGGCCTGCATGCCCCCATGCTTCCCACCATGATGATGATGATGGACTCAACCTCTGAACCTGTAAGCCAGCCCCAATTAAATATTATCCTTTATAAGAGTTGCCTTGGTCATGGTGTCTTCGCACAGCATTGAAACCCTAAGACAGACATCTTAATATGGAAGGGGGAACATTTGAGAGGTCCTACTCCTAGAGCTGTAGGCAATGACTGCTAGGTGAAGCAGAATTAGCCTTTCCAGGGGATCGGCCCCTTTATACTGTTAGTGTACAGTGGTCATTTCTAAAACCACATACACATCAGTGATAAATACAGACCCAGCAGCCTGTATTTATTTATATTTGTGCATATGCATGCATACATACACATACACACATACATATACACACATATTCATATACAACATATATGTGTGTGTGTGTGTGTGTAGCAATAATAATCACAGGAAAAGAGGCTATGATCTTGAGAGTGGGAGATACCATGGGGTTAGGGAAAAGGTATCTGGAAGGGGACGGAAGGAGGAAGGGGAGGGAAAAGTGATACAATTCTATTTCAGTTGAAAAAAAAAAGAAGGCTGCATTATTTAATGAGTATTTTTAATAACTGAAATGCATGCCATTTAGTTCAGATTTTGTCTGAAATCTCACCTGTGTCTGTCACCCCTCCCGCTGTCATTTCTAAGCAAACTGACCCTTCCATCCTTGAATCTGGGTAATTACATCAGTAGGACAGTGTCCTGGGGGGATTTCTTCTACGTTTCATCTTGAAAGTGGACAATCAAGACTCTTCTAAGTCTACACTCTTCACGAAACTGTCTTTAAAGAACTGAGAACTTGTATATTTCCCTAGGTCCTTATCTGTGTACAAACACATCTGGGATGAGGGACCTCACTTTGTGGGGTTAATAATTAGCTTTCTTTCGGAAATCTAACCCAATTCTGTCAATCTTACTTTAGATAAAAGGGAAGCATATTTAGAAATGAATTTATAGGTGAAATAAAGAGATATTAGGTAAGGTTGGATTTGAACATACGCCACTCATTTTATTAAAAGTGAGCATTTTACTAAATACTTTAATCTCTGGAGAAATATTCTCAAGATAGCAGGTTCGGCCCTAGATTTCTAAGATTTGGGTGCCTATGGGTGGGAACTATGGATCTCAACTATGAAGACACAACCCAACTTTTGAGTGTCTCTCTACTACTAGGTGGAGTTGTACTTTTTTTTAAAAAATTTTTTAATTTACTTTTACAATCCAGATTTTATTCCCCTCCTGGTCCACCCTCCAACTGTTCCACATCTCATACCTTCTCCCAACCCCCTTCTCCACAAGAATGTCTGCATCCCCCTCTCCCCCCATCCTCTAAACTTCCTGGGGCCTCCAGTCTCTTGAGGGTTAGGTGCATCTTCTCTGACTGAACCCAGACCCAGGAATCCTCTGCTGTATATGTGTTGGAGGCCTCATCTCAGCTGGTGCATGCTGCCTGGTTGGTGATCCAGTGTCTGAGAGATCTCGCGGGTCAGGTTAGTTGAGACTGCTGGTCCTTCTACATGGCTGCCCTCCTCTTCAGTTTTCTACAGCTTTTCCCTAATTCAACCAGAGGGGTCAGCAACTTCTGTTCATTGGTTGAGTGCACATATCTGCATCTGACTCTTTCAGCTGCTTGTTGGGTCTTTTGAAGGGCAGACATCATAGGTCCCTTTTTGTGAGTGCTCCATAGCCTAAGTAATGGTCTTGGGGCCACCCCTTGAGCTGGATCCCACTTTGGGCCTCTTACTGGAACTTCTTTTCCCCAGGCCCTTCTCCATTTCCATCCCTGCATTTCTTCCAGACAGGAAGAATTATGGGTCAGAGTTTTGACTGTCAGATAACAACCCCATCCCTCACTTGATGGCCTGTCTTTCTGCTGGAGGTGGGCTCAACAAGTTCCCTCTCCCCACTGTAGTGCATTTCACTTAGGGCTCTCCCCTTTGCGTCCTGAGAGTCTCTCACTTTCCAGGTCTCTGGTACATTCTGGAGGGTCCTCCCAACCTTCTTCCTCCCGAAGTCCACCCCCATCCCCTTCTCCTCCCCTATCCCTCCCTTCTACACTCCCCTCCTTGCTTTCTTCTCCCTCCCAAGGGGGACTGAGGCATCCTTACTTGGCCCCTTCAGCTTGTTGACCTTTTTGAGTTCTGTGGACGGTACCTTGGGTATTCTGTACTTTTTTTTTCTGGCTAATATCCATGTATTAGTGAGAACATACCATGCATGTCCATTTGGGCCTGAGTTACCTCACTCAGGATGATATTTTCTAGTTCCATTCATTTGCCTGCCAAACTCAGGATATTCTCGTTCTTAATAGCTGAGTAGTATTCCATTGTGCAAATGAACCACATTTTCTGTATCCATTCTTCTGTTGTAGAACATCTGGGTCATTTCCAGCTTCTGGCTATCACAAATAAGGCCACTATGAACGTAGTGGAACATGTGCCCCTGTGGCATGGTGGGGCATCTTTGGGATATATTCCCAAGAGTGGTATTTCTGGATCTTTAGGTAGGTCTATTTCCAATTTTCTGAGGAACCTCCAGACTGATTTCCAGAGTGGTTGTACCAGTTTGCAATCCCACTGCAAAGAGGAGTGATTTGCATTTCTTTGATCAGTAAGGACTTTGAATATTTCTTTAGGTGCTTCTCAGCCGTTCGAGATTTCTTTGTTGTGAATTCCCGGTTTAGTTCTATACCCCATTTTTTGATTGGGTTGTTTGGATTTTTTGGTGGTTAGCTTCTTGAGTTCTTTATATATTTTGGATATTAGCCCTCTATCAGATGTGGGGTTAGTGAAGATTTTTTTCCCAATCTTTAGGTTGCCGATTTGTCTTATTGACTATGTTTTCTAGACAGATACCACATACCAAAGTTAAATCAACAGCAGGTAGATTTTCTAAACAGACCCATGTCCCATAAGGAAATGGAAGAATTCATTAAAAACCTCCCAAGCAAATAAAGCCCAGGGTCAGATGGATTTAGTTCAGAATTCTATCTGACCTTCAAAGAAGACCTGATGCCAATATTCCTCAAACTATTCCACAAAATGGAAACAGAAGGAACACTACCTAACTCATTCTATGAAGCCACAATTACTCTTATACTTAAACCACACATGGACCCAACCAAAAAAGAGAACTTCAGACCAATCTCACTTATAAATATCGATGCAATAATACTCAATAAAATTCTTGCAAACTGAATAAAAGAACACATCAAAACCATCATTCACAATGATCACATAGGCTTCATCCCAGGGATGCAAGGTTTGTTCAATATACAAAAAAATCCATTAATGTAATCCACCATATAAACAAATTCAAAGGAAAAAAATCATATGCTCATCTCCTTAGATGCAGAAAAAGCATTTGACAAAAATACAAGAGCCCTTCATGTTAAAAGTATTAGAGAGATCAGGAATTCAAGGCCCATACCTCAACATAATAAAAGCAATTTACTGCAGACCAACAGCCAATATCAAGTTAAATGGAGAGATACTTGAAGCAATCCTACTAAAATTGGTGATAAGACAAGGATGCCCACTCTCCCTTATCTAGTCAATATAGTACTTGAAGTGCTAGCTAGAACAATAAGACATCAAAAGGAGATCAAGGGGATACAAATTGACAAAGAAGAATTAAGTGTATCACTATTTGCAGATGATATGATAGCGACCCCAAACATTCTACCAGAGAAGTTCTCCAGCTGATAAACAACTTCAGCAAAGTGGCTGTATAGAAAATTAACTCAGACAAATCAGTAGCCTTCTTTTATACAAATGATAAACAGGTTGATAAAGAAATTAGGGAAACAACTCCCTTCACAATAGCCACAGATAATATAAAATATCTTAGGGTAACTCTAACCAAACAAACGAAAGATCTGTATGATAAGAACTTCATGTCTCTCAAGAAAGAAACCAAAGAAAATCTCAGAAAATGGAGAGAGCCCTCGTATTCATGGACTGGTAGAATTAACATAGTAAAAATGGTCATCCTGCCAAAGGCAATCTACAGATTCAACGCAATCCCTATCAAAATCCAACACAATTAATTCTTCAAAGACATGGAAAGATCAAATCATCTGGAAAGGCAAAAAGCCCAGTATAGTGAAAACAATTCTTCACAATGAAAGAATGCCTGGGGGAAATCACTATCCCTGACCTTAAGCTATACTACAGAGCAATAGTGACAAAAACTGCATGGTATTGGTACAGAGACAGACAGGTTGATCAATGGAATGGAATTGAAGACCCAGAAATAAAACCACACACTTACAGACACTTGATCTTTGACAAAGAGTTGTGCTTTTTGTTTAGAGAGAAAGTCTCAGTAGGGCGTCCAGCTGGCCTTGAGATTTCTGTAGTTGGTCAAGCTTTGAAAGTTTGACCCTCTTGACTCAACCTAGCTAGGATGACGGGCATGCGTCAACAATCTTGGCCATTATCAGTTTTTGTGCACTTTTGTCTAGTCCATAATTCGAACTTCCTTTTCCTAGTTAAAAGACTCAATTTGTGTGAACTTTAGTTATGTGCAAAGTACTATTACCTTATTATTAATAAAATATCAAATTATTGTTATTATTGACACAGGATTTCTTTATGTAGTCATGGTTGGCCTGGAACTTGCAATTTAGACCATGCTGTCCTCAAACTCACAGAGACCCATCTGCCTCTATCTCCCTAGTGCTGGGATTAAAGGCATGGACCACCACGACTGACCCTTCTATTTTTGCACTTGATCCAGTTAACATTGCATAAATTCTATTCTTTTCTATATTATAAAACAAACTTGTATTTTTTCTTTCTTTTCTTAAAAGTTCGATTGACTCTGTGAATTTCACATCATGCACCCCTCTCCCACTCATCTTCCCGTCCCTTTGTACCTGTCCTCAGTCCTTGCAACCTTCCCCCACCAAAAGAAAGGAAAACAACAACAAAATAAAGACAAACAGACAATCTTGCAGGGAAAGTTGCAGGTGTCACAGTGTATCACACAGTATACCCTTTTGACCATACAACTTTACTTGCACATGTTCATCACGAGTTTAGTTTGAGACCTCTGCTATACTATCAATACCTTACCAGGACTCCTTTTGGATATCCTGTTGTTGACCTGTGTCATGGAGAGCCTGAAGCTTTAGATCACCAGCCCTTTCACATGGTCCATCAGTTCACAGATAGGGTAGATATGGGGTGAGTCAACTCAAAGCCCAGGATAGGGCCTGGGTAGGAGCTGAGTTGGTCAGCCCACCAGCTCTCCCACACCCATACCACCAGGGCCAGGTCTCCAGCACTGCCCAGATTCCTCATCCCAGTGCTATAGCCAGCAAGTGCAGGCTTACTCATTCTCTCTGTCAGCACGGCTTTACTGTGCTGCCCAGGTCTTAATATATACCTCAGCTGCCTTGGAACCATCAATCCCCTACCTCAGTCTTCCTAGGACTGGAATAAAGGGGATATAAAAAAATAAAAAAAATAAAGTGTGTTCTTTCATATTATCTAAATTCCTTTCATTTTGAAGTGGGAGATGGGATGGAGCTCAGTGGTACAGCACTTACCTAGCAAGCAATATCTGGAAACTTTAAAAAAAAATCCCAATCACCCCAAAACGAAACAGTAAAACCCCAAACTAATTAACCAACCAACCATGAGCGAAATGTAGTAACTATTGTTTTTGATTTTATTCCAACTTTTGTATTTATCAGGAGTAGTTATTTATTTTCTCTTAGAAATTTTTTTGTTTTTTTTTTTTTTTTGGCCGAAAGTATAATGTAGCATAGACATGTGTGTGTGCTGATGAGAGGTAATCAGTGGGAGGAGATGAGAGCTAGAGACTGGAGAGGTAACATATTTTTGAAGCATCACATACAATAGAAACATAGCATTAGACATTTGGAGTTATGCTATTTACCTCAAACAAAATGCTCAAGGTTCCTGAGAAAATAATCTTTCAATAATAAAACAAATATTAGTTTGCATATGGGTGGTCAAGAATAATTTATTTTTTTATATACATATATATATATATATTTATGCATATGAGTGATCTGTCGTCACACATTCCAGAAGAGGGCATCAGATTGCATTACAGATGGTTGTGAACCACCATTTGGTTGTTGGGAAGTGAACTCAGGACCCCAGGAGGAGAAACCAGTACTCTTAACCGCTGAGCCATTTCTCCAGCCTCCTCAAGAGTAAACAGTGCAGATTGTATTTAGTGGCATCTGGTAAAGATGATTTTATTTGCTTTATTACAGTTCAAAAAACAAAAATGGAATCACCCTTCTCTATAGCTTCGGTTAAAACCCAGATCCAAAGACAGAGAAGTTAACACACTGAGGAGAGGAGAAGAAAGGGTCGTGCAGTGAGTAAGCAGGTCACGTGCCAGTGACCTACGCTGGGAAGTCAAGTGAAGTGGATTTAAGTGTGTGGGAGCGTTTCAGGGCCTTGTGAGTTCTCACCAATATTTCTCATTAAATTTTAGAGATATGGGACATCTATGGGAACTCAGGATGCAAGTGCCCCCACTAGCAGAGAATAATGCCTTTGGACAATGAGAAAACATGGCTGGGACTTTGCTGCTGGGAGTCTTAATTTTCACATAAGGCTTGTAGCTATAAAGAAACAAACAAACAAATAAATAAAGCTATGTTAGTGACTGTTAGCCATGACCGTGTGCTAGCCACCGGAATGTTATATATATATAGTCTGTATGCTCAGTGTTTAGTATGCGGTTCTCACATTCAGTCCTTGCAGCCATTGTATTAAATACATGTTATTAAGGTTTCATCTTGACCAGCAAGGAGACTGAGACAGAAAGCTCATGAAAGTTTATCCCGTGTGAAATGGCTGGTGAAGCGACAGATTCCGGCCTAGAGCAGCTGCTTCTGGACTTCACATCCCTCCTTTTAATTGCTCTACTAGATGGTATCCTCGATGTGTGTCTGTGCATTAACTTTTTATTGACACTTAACATGTCCTCTTACCTACTGGGATATGTTGTTTGCTTTTAGAGTTGCCCATAAACATTAACGACAAACTTTTCTATAATTGTGAATTATCTGTGCTAACCAAGTGACGGGAGGCAAGCCTTTGTCCCCTCCTACCAGGAAAGGGTATCCATAGGTGAGTTGGAGAGGCTAAAACGATGTGAAAGGAAACTCAATCGCTTTGAGTTTTCAAAACTACTGATCTGCAGTTCCTTCCACTCAACATTGATAATAAATGAGCCTTTATAAAGGTAGAAACTTGGCTTTTCTTCTCACTCTCTAGTCTCCTACTCCTGAAACACAGACAGCATGCAGACTATATATGTATGTGCATATGTATATATGTATGTATATATATGTATTTATATCCAAACCCTAAACAGGCATTTTATTTTGATTTAATGAGAAAATCTCCAAAGTAATGCCATCACTGTATCTTGGACACCTGTTTCTTAAGAAGCAGCAGAACGAGCCTCTCTGACTTTGATGCCTTAAAGGCTCTGGATTCAGAGGATGAATGGTTTGAAGCCTAGCATCTGTTTTTCAGCCTTTCTGATTGCTAAAAGTTCAGGATCTTGGTCAGGGTTTATTAGGTTTCTAGGTAAGAGATGTAAATGTGCTCTGACTTTCTGGTTCTTTCAGCCCATGCTTACGCATACCTTTAATACCAGAACTTCGAGGCAGAGGCTGGTGATTTAGTGTAAATTTAAGGCCACCCTTGTCCACAGAGAGGGGATTTGGAATAAGCCTTTAGGTGACACCAAGGGAGGACCTAACAATGCCTGCATCACCATGACACTGAGAACCGGGGGTAGGCCTGTGAGATTTAAGAAGAAACACATACACGGGTCACCAGTTTTCAGAGAGTACCACCAAGCCTTTACTGAGATCTCCTTATATACCCGAGGCAAAAGTCATGGAAAAACAACAAAGCAGGGGAAACTCCCCAACCAGGAAGAACAAGAGAATAGGAAAAATCTGTGTCGGGGAAAGTCCCGGGCCCAATCAGAGCATAAACAATTTCTTAATAACAACAACCTGAAAGGCTTGGTGTGGGAGAAGGTTGCCATGGGAAGTCCCGGGCCCAAATCAGGGCCAAGAGCAGCTGCCAAGGGTGTAAATAACTTCTTGCTATAGCAGGCTAAAAGGCTCATCGAGGGGGAAGGGAAACACCCCAAGGTAGGGCCCGACAAGGACCACCCTTTGGAAAGCAGAGATTAATCTCTTTGCAGGTGTCATCTGTTTCTGTCACTTTTGTTCTCCTTTAGTAACACAAACCACTTGTCAGATGAATGGTTTTCATAAATATTTTTTAATGAAAACATATAAAAGTGTTTTCAGGAAAGACTCTGGAAATCATGTCAAGTCTTAATATTAATCCACATGCTTCAATCCTCATTAATACAAAGGCACAATAACACACTCTTTGAAAATACGGTGTCACTGTGTATCCAACACTCTCAAGTTTGTGATCCTTCTGCCCCTGACTCTCATGTTAGGAGTATAGATGTGTGGCAACATTCCAAGGTAAGTTACGTACCTTTTAACTTTTATTAATTAAGCAAAATTTTGTATTTGTCTTAGGGTTTCCATTGCTGCGAAGAGACATCATAACCAAAGCAATTCTTATAAAGAAAACATTTAATTTAGGCCGGCTTACAGGTTCAGTTCGTTATCACCATGGAGGGCAGCATGGCAGCATCCAGGCAGGCAGACCACAGTGCTAGAGGAGCCAAGAGTTCTACATCTTTGATCTGAAGGCGGCCAGGAAGAGACCGTGTCTTCCTCACTGGACCGAGCTTGAGCACTAGGAGCTCTCAAAGCCCACCCACACAGGGACGCACTTTCTCCAACAAGGCCACCCCTACTCCAACAAAGCCACACCTCCCAATAGTGCCACTTTCCTTGGGCCAAGAATATGCAAACCTCCACAGTATTCTGTTTTCAAAATCCACATGGTACTGTTAAATGCACAGCCACGCAGTAGAGGATGTCTTTGAAAATCTCCTGGTCCACAGCCCTGTGTTGACCGTCCCAGACAGGCTGAATGAATCATGGAGAGCTGAATGCCTGGCTTCCATTCATACAAAACTTTTCTTTCATAAAACGATTCAGAGAACAGTGAAGACAAATGAGGCCGTCCTTCATGGTGACAGTGGCTTCCTTGTTGATCCCAAATACATTGGAAAATTCTTTAAAAAAAAAAAAAAAGACTTATTTACTTTATTTATGAGTACACTGTAGCTGTCTTCAGACGCACCAGAAGAGGGCATCAGTTCCCATTACAGATGGTTGTGAGCCACCATGTGGTTGCTGGGAATTGAACTCAGAACCTTTGGAAGAGCAGTCAGTGCTCTTAACCACTGAGCCATCTCTCCAGTCCGGGAAACTCTTCTTGGGTGTATTGATAGCTAGCGTTCCATTTTCCTGAATTATTCTTCCGTTGCACATTTTACTCTTTCTTCACGTTTCCTTCTGAGTGAGTCCTTCCCACTTTACCATGGAAACTCCTGTGTTCAGTTAGACAGGCCTTACTCTTCCATGCTTCCTGTTCCTTCCTGTTGCTTTGCATTCCTTCCTGTTGTTTCCAGTCATCTAACGTTCTGCGAGCGTCCCACATTGTCTCCCTGCCCATCTTACCTCACTGGGAAGTCATTCACACAAGGGCACCGCCTGCCTGCGTGTCCTTCACACGTGTGTCTCAGTACTTGAAGCTTAGGCGTCTGAGACATCATTTGCGGAGTGACACACATGCTTGCTGCTGACACACATGATGGCTCAGTGCGTTGCTCACGCATGTTAAATATTTGTGAACGATACTTAGTATCTAACTTAATTTTGTCTTAAAACATCCATTTAAAAATATCCATTTGTTTTAAAATATCCGTTTACTTCCTTGGTTAGGTCCATTCTTTGGCATCTTTTGGACCTTTCTGTGAATGGGACTGGGTTTTTTTCTTTTTTCTTTTTTGACTTCTTTCTCAGCGCATTTGTTACTGGTGTGTGGAAACCTACTGATTTTTAGATGTCGCTTTTATGAACTTTGCTGAAAAGGTGTACCGGTTCTGAGAGGTTTTTGATGGATTCTTTAGTATCACTTACATACAACATACTGATAATTTTATGCCTTCCTTTCATTAGAAATAGATTTTTTTGAAAGCATGCTCGCTTACATATGTCTGTCTGTCTGTCTGTCTGTATCTCCTGGCTTCTGAAAGTATGCTCTGTTTTACACCAGGGCTTCTTAAATGTTTTCCGTTCATGACCCCTTTTTGCTGAAGAAAAATGTGCAAACCAACCCTGTTTTCATTAATACAGTTATACAATTCAAACATTTACTATTAATAAGTCATAAAAGACATTTATTTCAAAATAATTATTTGATTTATAAAATTTTATAATTCATCCACTGTGAAAGCAAATTAACATCCCAGTGAGGTAGTTGTACTTGTTTCTCTTTCACGGAGAATTAAATCTTTGCTGAATATCAGATGACGTGGGATACAGTGTATCCTTAATGTTTTCCAGAATTGATCGATATTTCGATTTTATAGTTGCCAACTGCTGAGAATGACCCTTCACCTAAATACATGGCATAAAGTGGCTGAAGTAAGTTTGTAGGACCATTTTGGTACCTGTTGGTAATTCTGTCATACTTCCCAAGCTAAATGTACTTAACATTTAAACAACATAAAAACCCCATCTGCAAGTCAAACAGCAATATTTGAGGCCACCATTCTAAGTTAATACAACCTGCAGATCAACTAATTAGAATCACATGCTGAGGCATGATGAGAGGACAATGTCATAAGTCCTTTGTAATTAAGCCATTATGTTTAAACATTTCTAATTATATTTTATTTATTTAGTGCATGCATACGTGTGTGACTTTACATGAGTGCCCCGACTTGCGGGAATTGGTTTTATTCTTCCAGCGAATGGGCTTTGGGACTGAACTCAGGTCATCTGCTTAGAAGCAAGTACCTTTACCACTGAGCCGTCTCGCTGGCCCAAACCTTTTTCTGTTTTTTTTTTTTTTTTTATAAGAGCAGGAAGTTTTGCACGCACAGTGAAAACACAGGCATTTTAATAGCACAGGTCTCAAGTCTCAACCACAGCGTTTCGGACTGTGTTTGTTGGCAATGCTTGGTGTGATGCCAGGCAGTTGAGAAGTCCAGATTGTGTGTTCCAAACCCAAGGTGCAGTGAAGCTGAGGAAACTAGATGGATGAGCGCTGCCCTAAAATCCTTGTGTCATTTTGTCTGGGTTTGAACTAATCGTTGCTCCTTGATTGCTCGGGAACTTTTTACAGTTGCCAGATTTTAAAAATGTATTATATGTTTTATGTGTATGGGTACTTTGCCTGCATGTAATTTTGTGCACCATGTATGTGCATGATGCCCGTGGAGGCCAGAAGAGGATATCGGATCCCCTGGCTCTGGAGTTCTAAATGATTAACAGCTATATGGATGCTGGAAATTGAATCTGGGTCCTTGAAGAGCAGTCAGCACTGTTGACCACTGAGCCATCTCTCCATTCCTGTCACCAAAGGTTTCATGACCCTCCTATTTAGTGATAAGACCCCATTTGGGTTCACGAACCATAGATTATGAAGCTGGTGCCTATTTTCACAACGTTCTCACTCCCAACTAAGTGAGTAGGTATTTCCCATATCTGTCGTCACAAAATAATATGATAGTTGTGGCGATGGACTTAAAATTCCAAGTTCAATTTTAGCCTTTTTCTGAATGAATTTCTGCGAAATGCTAAAAACCACTCAACCAAACCGTGTCTGTGTCTCTGATGGGAATAATGTGGGCTTTTTATGAGGATTAAATCAAAGCTGTATGTGTGCACACACAGGCACATGCATGCAGCATCCATTACACAGTGGGCACAGAATTAGTAACAGTTAAATTGCTGTCGGTGACGGTAGTGGGATAGTTTCTTCTTTCACACCCTTGGGGTTTTGCCTCAGCAATAAACGGCAATCATCAGACTGAAAGGGAAACCAAGATAATTTTGGTCAACGGCTACTTTACGATTAGTTATTCTCAACCCCATCTTGTCAGTTTTAACGAGAACACTGAATCACGGACAACGATCTCTGACTAATTCCCGTTATGACTAACTACCTTTGCTTGTATTTGTTTCCCCCACACCCCGACCAAATGTATGTGGGACATTACCACCCATGACTGCTGCCACACACATCCGTCAATACGTTTTCCTTGTCATCCGACGCCATCCTCCTTTCTGCTCGCAGCTGCAACCACTCACAGTCACCCCAAACTTTTTTCTTTTTCTTTTTTCTTTTTTATCTTTATTAACTTGAGTATTTCTTATTTACATTTTGATTGTTATTCCCATTCCCGGTTTCCGGGCCAACATCCCCCTAACCCCTCCCCTCCCCTTCTTTATGGGTGTTCCCCTCCCCATCCTCCCCCCATTACCGCCCTCCCCCCAACAATCACGTTCACTGGGGCTTCAGTCTTGGCAGGACCAAGGGCTTCCCCTTCCACTGGTGCTCTTACTAGGATATTCATTGCTACCTATGAGGTCAGAGTCCAGGGTCAGTCCATGTATAGTCTTTTAGGTAGTGGCTTAGTCCCTGGAAGCTCTGGTTGCTTGGCATTGTTGTTCATATGGGGTCTTGAGCCCCTTTGAACTCTTCCAGTCCTTTCTCTGATTCCTTCAACGGAGGTCCCGTTCTCAGTTCAGTGGTTTAATGATGGCATTCGCCTCTGTATTTGCTGCATTCTGGCTGTGTCTCTCAGGAGCGATCTACATCCGGTTCCTGTCGGCCTGCACTTCTTTGCTTCATCCATCTTATCTAGTTTGGTGGCTGTATTTGTATGGGCCACATGTGTGTCCCCAAACTTTTAGCTCCGTCAACACTACCATATAGAATGATCTATTGATTGCTCCACCACCATTCTATCTCCATTCATCCCGCAATTATCACTCCTAACTCCCCATCACCCTTGCTACCACCACCCTATCCCCAAGAGCAACTCTTAGCTGACTGTTATGATCGTATTCCCCAGCCCTTGGTCCTGCCAAGACTGAACCCCCAGTGTACGTGATTGTTGGGGGGGGGAAGGTGGTAATGAGGGGGGATGGGGAGGGGAACACCCATAGAGAAGAGGAGGAGGAGGCGGAGGGGTTAGGGGGATGTTGGCCCGGAAACTGGGAAAGGGAATAACAGTCGAAATGTAAATAAGAAATACCCAAGTTAATAAAGATGGAAAAAAAGATCGTATTCCCCACCGTCAGTAATAATTCTGATGATCACCATCAGCATCATGACCTGAACCATTGTCACCTAGTGTTGAAATATCACTAGTATCTGCCACTCTCATATGTACAATGACCATAACTATCTCGTATATGTGTCAGCTCTGTCATCAACTATGCCCTGTCTACCACCACCACCATTCATGGCTATTATCACCAAAAGATGGTATCTTTTTAAACCATCCTGTTCATCACCACCAGCCTCCATGGCTACTACCCATAGTTACCACCGTTATTATCACTGCCTCTCATAAGTGTCCTCATTGCCACTCCCCCAAATACCACCGCAGTCCATAGATAGCTACCACCACACCCACACAGCTACTGTTACCCGCTGTCACCACGAACCATTTCACAAATATCATCTGCTATTTCATGAGGGAAAAAGGTTCAAGTTACTGGTGGGGAAATTTATGAAAAATAGTTGGAAAAATATTCCAGAAAGCGATGGTTTCTACTATTTCCTGCTCACCCAGAATGCCACCGATCCACTTGTAATCATGTAATCAATGTTTTCTATAGCTGAAAGGTTAGTGATAAAACATACCATACAAATGCCTAAAGGTCACTGTACACCTACTACACAAATGCTGGCTCACGATCAGTAAATTGACAACTCTGTTACTCCTATTAGGTAGATGATTTTCTTGTTGTCTATGTTACCTATATTCTAACTATCCCGACAACTCACTAAGGTTATGGTGTTAATCATACACATATAGGGAAAAGTAAAGAATTTCATTTTAATATGTTTAACAATATGATGTAAATGTATTCTCTGGAAAGAACATGAGGCTCATTTATTTCATAACTCTTGGCTGATCTTAACTACTTTAACCATGGAGATGCGTTTCTTGAATTGGTATGAAATGGACGGCAATTATTCCATTCATCCAGTTCTCCCATTGGTGAGGCCGTGCAGTCTGAAGCATAGGCCTCTCATTCTTCCTCCTCCCCACCCTCTTCTTTCTCCTCTACTTGTTCCTCAACCTTCTCTTCTTGCTTACCTTCCTCATTTTCTGGTTCTTCTTTTTTCTTCTTCTCCTCTCTCTCCTCCTCCATCAGCTTCTCTTCTTCTTCCTCCTGTTCCACTTTCCCTCTTTGCTTGAGCTTAGAATTCTTAACTCAGACAAATCCCATAGAGAAGACCAAATAAAAGTGAAGGTGACCTGATTGAAGCTAGGGTAAGGTTGGGACAAGAAGCCTCTGAGGAAGCCAGTTTCAAATGTGTTGACATGCCCATATTAGTAGGAGACTAAGCAGTGCCTACCTTCTGTGGCATACAAGGCCATCGCTGTAGACGGAGCTGAAACACTGTGTTCCTGCCTGAAGCTCTGGGAAGCTAGCTGTCAACACAGGCAACCTTGAATCCTCAGGAAACGTCTACTGGAAAGGCAAAGACAGATGCCGTAAAGAAGCTTAGCACAGGATACTTTCAGTTCCAGTGCAATCTCTAAGGAGACTGAAGAGGAAGGGAGGGCTCCCTCATACTGTGTGACATTGTTATGGCTTAACGCTGAAACCAATTCATCCAGTAATTTAGTCAAATGGATGGATTTCCTATCTTTCAAGAAGAAACACAGCTCATTCAATGGCCATCTAGGTAGATTAAAATATTTTTTTATCTTATTTTATATTATTTTTACTTTTTATTGAAATAGATTCTTCTCTCATATAATACATTCCAACCATATTTTCACCCCTCTCCACTCCTCCTCGCTTCCCCACCTCCCTTCTTCCCCAGATCCATTCCATTTCCTCTTCGGAGAAGAGCAAGCCTCTGAGAGACTACAGCCAAACAGGTCACAAAAAGATATAAGACAAAGCGAAAGCCCTCGTAGCAAGGCTGGACAAGGTAAGCCAATGAGAGGAAAAGGGTCTTAAAAAGCAGGCAAAAGAGTCAGACACACCCACTCCCACTGTTGGAGTGCTACAAAATTTCCAAGCTAATAGCCATAACATATACACAGAGAACCTGGTGCAGACCCGTGAGGCCCTGTGCTTGCTGCTTTAGTCTCTGAGAGCCCAGGTAAACCCTGCTTAGTTGATTCAGTGGGCCATGTTCTCCAAGGGTCCTCCATCTCCTCTGACTTTTGCAGTCTTTCCTCCCCCTTTTCTGTGGGGTTCCCTGATCTCTGAGGGGGAGAGACCAAATAGAGACCTCTGATTTAGAGAGAGAGAGAGATCTCTGCATAATGTTTGGCTCTCGGTCTCTGCACCTGCTCCCATCTGCTGTTGGAGGAAACCTCTCTAATGACAACTGGCCAAGGCACTGATCTTTGAGTGTGGCAGATAATCATTAGCACTCATGTCATTGATTTGTTTTTAAAGACCAATCATGTTTGGTTCTACTCTAGGTCTCTGGGCCATCCAGTCTCTGGATTCTGGACTGAAGCAGTGTTGGGCATTGACTTCCTCTTGGGTAGTCAATAATCAGACATTGGTTTGCCACTCCCACAAATCCCAAGCCACCATTGCCCTAGCACATCTTGCAGGCAGGGCAGAGTGTTGGTTGAAGGTTTTGTGGCTGGGTTGGTAGATTTCTCTTTCTGTAGCTTGCAGAGTACCTTCTTGTGCCAAGGAGCCTAGAGTGTAGTGGCAAAGGTTCCAAGTCTGCATCATCTCAACTTCTTTACACTCAGTGAACTCTGTAGAAGTTGTCCTTGGCAGTGGGACTCCTGTTGTTGGTTTTCAGAGGGCAACATTCTGTCCTAACAGAGACAAATTACCTAGAGATCTTTAAAACACTTAAAGAAAAGGACTCACCATGTAGCTTGACTGGCCTGGAATTTGCTGTGTAGACAAGCTAGGCTTGAACTCACAGTGATCAGCCTGTATCTGCTGGGATTAAAGTTGTCCAGCCACACAACACACACACATACACACTCACATACACGTGTGTGTGTATGTGTGTGTGTACATATATATGTATATATATGTGTGTGTGTGTATATGTATATATATGTGTGTGTATGTATATATGTGTGTGTATAAATGTGTGTGTATATATATGTGTATGTGTATATATGTGTGTGTATGTATATATGTGTGTGTCTGTATATATATGTGTGTATGTGTATATATATGTATGTGTATAAATGTGTGTGTATGTATATATACGTGTGTATATATATGCGTGTGTGTATATACGTGTGTGTGCATATATATGTGTGTGTATAAATATGTGTGTATGTATATATACGTGTGTATATATATGCGTGTGTGTATATATGTGTGTGTGCATATATATGTGTGTGTATATGTATATGTATATATATGTGTGTGTGTATATATATGTGTGTGTGTGTATGTGTGTGTGTATGTATATTCTTATTTTTAAGGTGAAAGTGTTTAACAAAGTGTAGTAAAGTACTCACAATATAGAACATAGAAACCATTTTGAAGTATGTAGCTCAGGAGTATTAGATGCATACTGCTGTGAAGAAGCCATTCTCTGAAAGCTTTTCTATCTTGAAAAAAAAGAAGTCAACTTCCGTTAAACGGTGAATTGTTACAGTCCCTCTACCCCCAGCCCTAGCCACTTTATACTTTCTGTCAGAATTTTTCAAATGCTTTTCTGTATCTCCTTAAATCGTTACGTTTTTAGAATTACTTTAAAATTTTATGTGTATAAGTATTTTGCTTGCATGTATATCGGGGTAGCTTATGCGTCAACTCGTGTGTAAGGAGATTGGAAGAAGGCATAGGATTCTCTGGAACCAGAGGTACAGATGATCAGGAGTCATCCTGTGGCTGCTGGGAACAGAACGCAGGTCCTGTGTAAGAGCCTACAAGTGTTCTTACTGTCCGAGCCGTCCCGAGGCTCTCCGTGCGAGTTTGACTGCTCTTGGTAAGTCATAGAAATGAATTAACATAGTGTTTGTCTTTGTAAATTTTCCTCTTTCACTTAGCATAATGCCCTCAAGGTTCATTCATATTGCAGTGTGTGTCATAATTTCCTGCCTTTTCAACCAATCTCTCACTGTATATATTTATCACCTTTAGAATTTCATTCATCCGGGACTGGAGAGATATAAATAACTAAGGCTTTCATTTCATTCTTTCGGATGTGGTTCTCTAGTTTTATCAATGACATTTGCTGAAAGGCTCTCCCTTGCCCTTTGAGTCACCTTGGAACCTTGTTGAAAAAGCACTTGTCCATGTATGTGAGGTTTTATTTCTAGTTTTGACGGATAGTTTGATGCTCCGAGATAAACCAGAAATTTGGAATTCCTGTGATGATGTAACGATATTTTAAAGGATAAGGTTGCAAATAAAACAATAAAAAGAAAATCACTGCAGAACAAAGAAAATCAACCGGAGAGCCAATTCTTAGCCGTTGAATATGTTAGCTAGTCACTTCTGCTTTTCTGAAGGCTGGGACGAATGGGTGTATATGTTCTTGCGAGGAATGTTCTCTACGGGGCTTTGGTGAGACTCACTTTTGTAGGAGAGTGTCACTACGGAAAGCAGAATAACTGGCTTTCCCTAGATGGGTCAAGCAAGAATTAAAGAGGGCGTCGTCCAAAACAGCATGTCCTTTGTTAGAGTGGGTGACTTTCAATACTATTCATGTATTTCTCCCTAGATCCATTCCCGAGACCACAACAATGAAAAGGGGGACAAACACTTGCCCAGTGCCTTAGAACATATCGTCCTACCCATGTTTCTCTATAGATCGGCTTTATTTCCCTAAAAATCCCCAAATGCTTTATAGGAAGGCAAAGTAGGGGCTGTTTTAGGTCCTAGAGTCAACGAGTGGCAGGATCAGAGTTTAGGTACGTTTGCCTCAATTTCCAGAACTTTCAGAATTATGTCATGACAATACATTATCTCTACATGACAAGTCTCCCGGTGGCAGAAGCAGGCAGCCAGGTGGCTGAGCAAAAGAGGAAAGATCAGGCTTCTCCATTAGCCCATTTAAAACAATTAACAAGATCAAAAGAAAATTAAAGAAAAAAAAATCAAGAGGAACCTCACCTTCCCGGCTTTGCACTGTGCTGCTACAGAAATCCATCAATTTATGCAAATGTCTGCACCCTGTAATTAGATTTTTTTCCCCCTTTCAACGAAGTTCCTAAAGTGTGGGCGCTTAGTAAGTGATGACAATTATTATTCTGCATAATAATAATGAAAAATTTGAATAACCATAATTACTGAAACAGCAGTTTTTCAGCTGCCACCTTTCGAGAATCCAAAGTGAGTTCCTGAATGCTCGCACAGGAGTTTTGAGACCTGCAAGATCCCTTATGTCAACAAGTTGCAAATGCTTTTCTAAGGATCCCCAAAGCAGGAGGTGGTCCACCGAGTCACAGAGTGAACAGAAGACCCCTGAAGGCTCCCACTTACCTATGCTGAGTAACGGTGGGAGCAAGGTTACATACATCACTCAGGTGCTGACCCAAGGCTGCAAGCGAGACCTCTTTAATCCAAGGGCAAGCTTTTTCACCAGCTTTGGTGCTGACCCAGGAGGCTCAGTCATAATGGTGTGAGTTAGTGTCTGTTGACTAAGTTCTGCACGTCTATTTCTTCTTCCCTCAGTGTATGTAGATGTTGCTGTGATTTGTAATGCTCACAGAACCATTTAGCAGGCTCTTGAGTCTTCTTAAGAACCAGGCTCTGCTAATTGCCGCAGCTATGGCAGGGAGCCGAGCGCCAAAGCCATGCCCTTACGGAGTTTATTCTGATGGAAAGAGACAGACTGTAAGAGGCTGAGCGTGTAGAAGGGAACTGTGATGTTCAATAAGACATCCGGCGAGAACAGCATCCAGGGCACTGAGGGGGAGTGTGGGAAGTAGGGCCTGCTCTTCTCTATTGAAAAACCTGGGGACAGGCTCAGTTAACTGAGGGGAAGACTTTTTGAGTAGAAGCCAACTGGAGAGGAAAAGACCTGCTGTAGGCCACCAGGGAAATGTGTTTAGAAAATTATGATTTGTGTGAAATTTTAAATATGTCTACCAGTGTTAAAAATCTTTGTCTGTATTCAGTCCCCAGCCCTCATCCTGCCATCAAACAAGGCATTCTCTCTTCTTCTTTAATGAATGCTGTGCATGAGATTTCTACTCCTGCATCTTCTCGATAGTTCCTTCCTTGTATTTGCCTTTCTCCTTTCCTACTTGCCGGGACTTGGCTTTCCTCTCCAGGATCTTCTTGCGGTCCTTGTCCAGCTTTAGCCTGGTGATACCCACCTTGCTGGGGTGGATGCCCACATGGACAGTTGTGCCGTTAGCCTTCTCTCGCTGGACTCGCTCACTGTCGATGACATATTTCTTCCTGTCCACTTGGACCACTCTAGCCAATCTGTTGGCCTTTGTAGTGTCCTCGAACAACCTGAACTTCGTCGTCCTTTCGAATGGGCATAGTTCGAACATTATACTTCTGTCTCAGTTCTTTGGAAAGAGGAGAAGGCATGATCTTCCTCCGAATGTGAGAAGGGGCTTTGAAATGCTGTCTGCGGTTCTTGCTCTGGTCAGAAGTCACGAAGCGATTGAACTTCATTTTGGCGGCTGCGATCCAGCGATGGCCGCCTGTTCTGTGCATTGTTACTCCATTGTCTAGACCAGTGTTCCGTCCTCAGAAAGGTAAAAGTGATACATTGAAAGACCTTCAATATCTGCGTCAGTGTGTTCTTTTCATAGAAGGTATCCAGACTTTGGTATTAACACATCTGCGTTGCTCTGACGAAAACGCCTAAGAGGACATAAATCAGGAATTATTTGGCTTCAGAAAGTTGCTTGGTTTCGTGTTGGGTAGACATCATGGCTGCAGGAACATGTGGAGGAGGAAGTCTTTCACTGCAAGACGTGCGGGGAACAGAGAAGACATGCTCTCAGTGACCATTTCCTTTGGCTGGTTCATCTCCTGAGCCTTTCACAGCAGATGAAGAGAAAAGCATTCGACCCATGAATGCGTGGATGACGTTTGCCAGTCAAACCATAATGACTTTCAAATATTGAAAAAAAAAACGGTTTTCACTTTTTCTTCATTTTTCCCTTTTATTGAAAATAGATAACCTTTCTCATACGATATATCCTGACCACAGTCTCCCCTCTCTCTACTTCTCCCATTTCCTCCCCCTCTCCCCTTCCCTCAGATCCACTCTCTTTCTGTCTTCCGTTAGAAAAGGACAGGCTTCTAAGAGATAACAAACAAAAAACATGACAAAATAAGACATAACGAGGGAAAACAGAAACCATCCCATCGAGTGAGGTTGGACAAGGCAACCTGACATAAGGAAAAAGAGCCCCAAGGGCAGGAACAAGAGAACCACTCATTCACAAACTCAGGGGTCCCATAAAATCCCTAAACTGAGAGCTGTGATATCCGCACAGGAGACCTGGTGCAGACCCGAGCCAGTTCTCTGCTACTCCATTCGGTCTCATATGAGCTTTGTTCAGCTGATTCAGAGGGTCTTGTTCTCTCGGTGTCCTCCATCCCTGCTGCTCCTCCAAGGGACTCCCTGAGCTCTAAGGGGAAGGATTTGACTCCCATTTAGGGCTGAGTGCTCCAAGGACTCTCTCTTTCTCTATGAGTAATGTCTGGCTCTGTTTGCATCTACCGTAGGAGGAAGCTTCTTTTGTGTTGACTGCATAAAGGACTGATCTATGAGTACCGCACAATATCATTGGAAGCCATTATACTGATACTTATTTTTGAAAACAGTCACTTTTCTAACGGTAGGTGATGAGTCATAGAAACCCCGTGACCCCGAGAACCGTGGCAGCTAATTCCCTGAGCTATGTAAAGATGCGTTTATTGTAACCGATAAACAACACCTAGCAGCAGAGTTGGTGGATGCCGGGCCCTCAGGGGTGACCCCTAGTGAATACACTTCTTTTCCATACCACCTTGTTCTCCCTGCAGACCTCACTTTTGGAGCGCGTCTCCGATCCAAAGAGTAAAGGAAAAGCAGATGAACTTGTGAAATTGTCAGTCTTCCGAAATGCCAACTGCTTCCGTGATCTGTTGGGAATGGAATAGGATGAAACTGTGTTCAGCCACCTCATTCTAAGGTCTTGGCATGGCCTTGGGCCCTGTCCTTCCTTCTGTCATAATGTGTCAAAAAATCCTAGGGAGACTTCCTTTCCAAAGGCTCTTCAGGAACAGGCACTTAAAAGATGAGTCAAATAATTAAGACAGCTCGACTTGACATAATCAGGAACTGCTGCTCTGGGAGCCGGGGAAAAAGAGTATAGCTGGCCGCTTCTATAGCAGATCTATTGAATTTTAAATGAATGGACACATGGCAAAGGGAAAATTCAGAACTTAATACAGAGTGCCAAGGCCATATGAGGTATCTTGTTAGCGCTGCGAGAGACCCGGCAGTGAAATGGGCTGTTATAATCTAGTGGATGGAAGAGACAAATTACAAAAAGCGAAACTAAGTGTGTGTGGGTATGAGTGGCAGAGAGGCTGGCGATGGGTTGGAAAGGTTGAGGAACCAGGAGAGCTCTGAGCAACGAGCTAGCGTAGTAAGTGCGTCTAAAGAAATGAGAATCCTAGTGAGGGGTACAGCACAGTCTGTAGGTTAAGAGTCAAAGCTGTGAAGTCAGCTGCAAATTTCATTCTAACCAGAATCTACCAGTGTTCTTGGCCACCTGCCCATCAAGTCTCAGTTTTGTTGCTTGTGTGACCGAAGGACGTGTGAGAACAGGGGTTTACCTGGAGTCAAGTCACATATCAGGGACATGCACACTCTTTAGACCCAGTCAGAGCTCAGCCACTGCTGTTTCTATAGTTTTTATTCTAACCACATGTAAATTTAGTTTTGCTTTATGTGTAAGTATGTAAGTAGACTACATACATGCCTGGTCCCTGTGGAATCCAGAGGGTACAGGCTCCCTGTATTACTCAGGGTTCTCTAGAGTCACAGAACTTACGAGTAGTCTCTATATGGTAAGGGAATTTGTTGATGACTTACGGTGTGTAGTCCAACTCCCCAACGATGGTCAGCAGCAGCTGTGAATGGAAGTCCAAGGATCTAGCCGTTGCTCAGTCCCACAAGGCAAGCAGGTGAGGAAGAGAGAATCTTCCTTCTTCCGACATTCTTATGTAGGTCTCCAGCAGAAGGTGTGGCCCAGATTAAGGGTGTGGACCACCACGACTGGATCTGGGACTTGCTTTGTCCCAGATGACCTTGAACTCAGAGATCTCCTTGCCTTAGTCTCCTGGGATTCATAGCCACTATGCCTCAAGATCTCCATGCCATGATCCAGGTCAGAAACTTGTATCTCCCAGCCTCAAGATCTGGATCACAGGTGAGCCTTCCAGGTCTGGATTGTAGTTCATTTGAGATACAGTCAAGTTGGCAACCAGGAATAGCCGCTATACTTCCCTAGACCTGGAGTCACTTGGTCTCTTTGTTAGGGTTTCTATGCCGTGACCATGGCAACTATTGCACAGGAAAACATTTAGTTGGGCCTGGGTATAGGTCGGAGGTTTAGCCCAGGGTCATCATGGTGGGAAGCGTGGTAGCCAGACACGGTGCTGGAGAGGTAGCACAGTTCCCAATCTTGATCTGTAGGCAACCGGAAGAGACGCTGGGCGTGGCTTGGGCTTCTGAGCCCTGCTCTCAGTGACACGCTTCCTCCAGCAACACTGCACCGACTCCAACAAGGCCACACCTCCTCATAAGCCGCTCTCTGGTGAGCAAGCATGCAAACACATGAGTCTATGGGGGCCATCCCTATTCAAACCCCACTTATGGACCCCTGTGAGGTGCTAGGTAGGGGCTAGGAACTGAAGAACTCGGGTCCTCTGAAAGTGGAACAAGGGCTCTAAACCACCGGCGCACCTCTGCGGCTCCAAACTATCATGTGTCAAGTTTTGGGCAATGACAGAGAGTTCAGTACGGTTCTGCGTGTGAAGATGGTGGATCCTGGAGGGCCTTACGGAGGTGAGGGCCCCTCGCCTCAAACTCTCCCCCTGCTCCAGATGCTGATGGCCCCAGAAGCGTAGGGACAGTCTGACTTCCTTAACATCGGGCTTAGCAAGAGGTGGGGCGGGACTTCCATCCCTTGGAAAGCAAGAGAGATTGTAATATACGTCTTTGTAAAATGCTATGAGAGGGTAGAAGTAGGAAGGGTCAACTTCACGTGATATTGCACGTTTAAAGAGAGTTATTAAAAATAGGCCAAACCCGTCTCCGATTCTAGAGATGCCATCACTTTACTGGCTGTGACATCTGGGTGAATCACTTAGCCTCCATAATAAACCTTAGCTTCCTTCTGTGTTAAACAGGATAAATGGCACCTGTTGCTTAGATCCAGCATGGGGTTTAAGGAAGATAATCCCTGTAAAGGCGCTCATCCAGTACAAATCCAGACAGCTAGTTCAATAAACCACTACTATTTGTCACTATTGTTTAAAGACTTATTTCATTGTATTATTGTTATTTTGAGACAGGTAGCCTAGGCTGGCTCTGAACTTGTGATCAGCTTGCCCCGACCTTTCCAGTGGTGAGATGACAAGCATGTGCGGCCATCCCTGGCTGGAGTCTGTTTTATAGATATTTTGTTTGAGTTATGATTTTCCTCTGAACACTAGCGAGGCCCATAGCTGCCATCCGACTTTGCTGAGGAAGCCAAGGACAGAAGGCATGGATTTCTCCAATCACAAGCAACTGGTGTGTGGGTCAGAGTCAGGACTTCAACTGTGGCTCTATCTTCCCGGGCTCTTTCTTTCATTCAAACGCAGTTTCAGAGGAACCTTGACCAGTGTAGCAGCGAACAAGCTGCTCTGTTTAAGGCCGAAGGATTCTGTCTTTTCTCTGTCTTTTCTCTGTCTGTCCTGTCCCCTGGTCTCCATGGAACACAACTTGATGAAAGACGAACAGACCTAAAGGGGAGATAGGGGTCTGGAATCACAGGAAACGGGTAGGAAGCTTCTGATTTGTCTCTCGTTTCACCCTTGGCCGGACCAACTTGTGTGTGAGAATGGAGGGTCCGGTCTTTGGGAGTCAGAGTGCTCTCGAGGTTTGCTAACGGTGCTATTTTTCTTTACAGCCTCCCTGGCTCATTTCCCTCATCCCCCACATGCAGTTAATCGCATCATTTACCTATGGTTTGCTGTGAGATGTAAATCTGGTAACAAGCTTGGCGCATCGTAAGTGCCCAATAATCATTCGCTGTAAATAATTTCATCTTTCTGGGCCTTGCTTTTTCTCTTCTTTGGAATAAGAGTAATAAGACGCCGAGAGTTTTTGTCATACGTAAATGGTACGATACATAGAAAATGCCTGGTACATCACATTAACTAAATAGGAGTCACAACAATGACGGTGTCAGTGGTGAGGACAATGGTGATGGCTATGATAATGACATGAGGGCCGATTTCACTTTCTCATCGGACGGAACCTTTGTTTTTTCCATAAGAGCCAGTCGTCTGCTGTGTTTCCAGTTTCTTCTCCCCTCCTGCTGCCCCTTCTACACGCGAAAACCTTTCCTGTTTCTGACGGCAGTCCCTGGACCCCTCCACCGGGAAGGCTCATGTTCTCCAATTAGAGCAGTACCAATTGACCCGGCCCTTCAGCAATCCCGGTGCCTTCCCACATTAATTTGACATCTGCACTTCACCTTGAAAATATGCTAATTGCGGCAGGGATCTGCAGGCTGCCCCAAACACGGGTTTGCAAGTCTACAGTATGCTAGGAATAATTGCAAATTTAATTCCCTTCGAGAAGATGTACAAACCCTGACCACTCCCATTAGTCCAGAAGAAATTAGAATCTGCGAAATCAAGTGAAATGAATCAAAAGAAAGGAGAAAAGAACTCACTTCTAAGGGGAAAAAATGCTCTCAGTTTTATTATGCAAAATCTCCCTGAAAAAGTTTGGTTCAGAGGCCATGATTTCTGTGCAGTCATTTATGTGAGGTAATTAATTTTTTTAGAATTAATACTCTGAAAAATAGCTGGTCCAATTCTGTTTTCAGAGATGAGAGCCATTTAAAAATAGAAGTAAATATAAGGGAGAATGGTGGGCAAAGAAAAAAAAATCACTGTGTTTTATGATCATCAAAGGGGTACTAAGCAGGACTCGTGCTAGCTACCGCTGCATAAGAGAACATATAATCTTAAATTTGAAAAACAACTTTATTGAGGTACGTTTTATGTATTGTAAAAGTCTCCTATTTCAACAATTCAATGATTTTAGTAACATTACTAGTTAGGACAGCTGTCTCCTTAAATCAGTTTTATATTACTTCCATTCTTCTAGACAATTCCTGCATGTTCATTGTAATGAATCCCCATTCTTGCACCCCAGCTACTGGCAGCCACTTTCTCTGTAGATTTCTCTTGTCTGGACACACCATATAAATGGGCTCCTATAATAGGTGGCATCGTGTGTACGGCTTCCGGATAAATTGTGGATGTTTCCTCAAGTTTACTCTTTGTGTTCATGCTCTGGAGAGTTTCCTGTGACTGCCGCATGGTGCTTCATCATACTGGCAGACCGCATTTTGGTCTTTCTATTCATACAAGTCCATACACATGATGGCATCTAGGTTGCCCCCCCCCCTTTTTTTTGCTTGTTCTGATAAAACCTTGGTTTTACAAGATGAGATGTGTTGCACAGTCATATCCTGTATTAGTTCCTTTCTGAGCCCTGAAGACACAGGACATCGTCGAACAGGGCGCAGGAGAATACTGTTGACGCTGCTCCTAAACACCCACCTTTACAAACCTTTTCTATGAGTGTATTGCATTATCGTGACATTTTCGTACATGCACATGGCGTCGATCATAATCAGACCCTGTCATCCGCTCTTGTCTTCACTAACAGCTCCATTTGAAGTCTCTGTGCTCCTCAGATGTTTTTGATCCGCTCTAACACTCTATCTACCTCTGAAGATGAGTAGGTTTTCTGCCTAGCTCAGGTTGATGGCTAGCAGAGGACATATTATTTTAACAGGCAGTAGGGAAGGGAGCCTGGTAAAGATTCTACAATGTGTCTTTGAGTCTTAAACTCCCAGCTTTGCTCCCTCTCTCGCTTACTCTGCAACAAACTCTCCTGTCAACATTTCCTTCTCAGCTCTATTCGGGCAATAGATCAACAAGATCACAAGCGAATGGATGAAGGACACCCGGCTACTCTTATTCATCCCAGCCATCCTTGCCTGTATTTTGATTGTAAGTGTGACATTATGACGAAGAGTACAAAAGCCCAGCAGGCTGCACTGACATGCTCTCCACTCTGTTGAAACGCTATCTATGGTGCACAGATGGGGTAAGAGTGTATTTAGAGCCCCACATGGTTCTTAAGGCTCTCGGACAACAAAATGAGGAAGGGTGAGATTGAGAGTTGGGGAGAGAAAGGGAGGCAGGGAGAAAGAAGGGAAGGAGAGATGGAAACGTAAAGGAAGTAGAAGCGTGTTCCTCTCCGGATATTCTGAGTTGCATAGCGTGCATCTGATTGATCCATTTTCTCATGAACCGCCAGCCTGTGCTGAATCCTTAACTGTTAGCTGGAGACACAAAGATACAATTTATCCTCTTCCCCTTGATCATTAACAGTATCTACTGAGTAACAATTTGGTGGAAGCATCCGAGGTACTAGGGATTTACAAGCAGTGCATGCCTGGTGGAACTAGCAGCCAATGCGGGGAGAGACACAGGACGGAAAATGAAGAGCTATACAAAGGTAGAGTGAGGAGCGGGGTGGGATGAAGGCGCTTCTGCCGATCGGGGCCTGTTTTAGCCATCTCAGGTGACAGTCAGGTTGCATCGTAAAGGAGAAGAAGGAAGAGGGGACAAGAAGCAAGGGCTCAGGGTGGGAGGGGAACAGGGAACAGCTTAAGTTTCTATCTTCACGGAGGTCAGGTGTTACTGAGGAAGACAGACATGGTATCGAACATAAGTGATCTCGTTTGTGAAATAAAGCACACACAAGGCCCTCAGATATTCTGTGGACAGAGCTCAGAATGTATGCATGCAGCTTGCATGCATTGTATGAGCAGAAATGCACAGGTTTGATGAGCTATAAATAAGCTTTAGGATGGGCAGGTGGATGGGTGAGTGACAGGCTGAGAGGGTGAGTGCAGGAGCGAATGAACGGATGGGAAGGTGGAGGGCTGTGTTGGAGTGGTCTTACAGACGAGGAGGACAATGGGCTCGTTTTCTAGCCTTCTGTGATTTTTTTTGGCCTCCTTTAGGGGCCAGCTCTGAGTGATCTTTTGAGTTCTAATTTGAAGAACCCTTGCCCACCTAATTTAGGCATAAAATGAGAGCATCTTCCATTTCTATGACAGCTGCCTGGCACGCAGAGGAAAATTAATGAATTGGCACCAATGGCCTGTAGGTCAGATTTCCCACACAAACGGCGCATGAAGTACTTGTATCTCTTAAGATGAGATTCTCGGGAAGCAGGGGAGGCAAGCTATGTGACCTAAAGTCGCTGAATGAAAACCATCTTTAGCTCCCGAGTCACTTAGGCCCAAACATAGAACACAAATATTATTTGCTGCCTTTTTTCTTTTTCGGAGCAAAGCGCGGTCTGAGAAGATTAAGGAGAGACGGTGGAATTTACCTGGACCTGATCCAGGTTCTGTCATGCCGCAGTCCTGATGGTTGGACGCGTCCTGTGACAGTACCACAGGTTAAAGCCCAATAGACATTAGCATTGAAAAAAAATAGTCATATCACGCACAACGGGCCGATTTCCAACCTGATGGAGTCTCTAAGACATCAAGAGAATAAACAAAGGCGGTCCTGGAAGCCTGAACTTTTCCATTTCCTTCCAGAATTATTTACTTTGGTTCCGGGAGGGAATGAATACATTCCATCAATGTAGGAGCCCCAGAGAGCAAACACAATTTCCCAGAGCTCAGGCAGCAACTCCAGAAAAGGCCCTTAAGCTCCCTGCTCATGACCAGTAAAGTCCTTTTCTTTCCGTCTGATAGCATTAATAAAAATGACGCATGGAGCCTTTGCTCAAGTGGCAGAGGGGGACATTCCTGGTTCTAACCTTTGTTTAAATCATTCTCCTAATGTATTTTTTTTCTTTCATTTCAAAGTGGAATTAACATATACCTGGAGGCCACAGGGAGGCAGTCACCATAACAGGCACAGCCCCAAACGGCTTTAATAAGCTCTCTGTGGGAAGAGAGCGATTGCCTTCCACCAGGCAGAGGCTTCTGGGTAGGCTGTACTGGTGCTTGGTCTTGACTGCAAAAAAGAAATCAAAATGTGAAGTGGAGTCACACTACAGAAATTAAGCTCTTATTTCCTTGAATGACCGTCGCTTTCTAAATTCTAGTTTTCTTCTTCTTCTCTGGTGTTACTGCCTGTACTGGCTAGTTTTGTGTGAACTTGACACAAGCTGGAGTTATCACAGAGAAAGGAGCCTCAGTTGAGGAAATGCCTCCATGAGATCCAGCTGTAAGGCATTTTCCCAATTAGTGATCAAGGGGGCAGGGCCCAGCCTGTTGTGGGTGGTGCCATTCCCTTGGCTTGTGGTCCTGGGTTCTATAAGAAAGCAAGCTGAGCAAGCCAGGGGGAGTAACATCCCTCCATGACCTCTGCATCAGCTCCTGCTTCCTGACCTGCTTGAGTTCCAGTCCTGACTTCCTTTGGTGATGAACAGCAATGTGGAAGTGTAAGCTGAATAAACCCTTTCCTCCCCAACATGCTTCTTGGTCCTGATGTTTTGTGCAGGAATAGAAACCCTGACTAAGACACCGCCAAACAGAGAAAACTTTTCAAGTCTTTCTGGGTCCCACTTTCTGTGCTGAAAGTCCTGGGGTCACAAAAACCAAACCAAACCAAACCAAACCAAACCAAACCATTTACATTTATCACAATGGCATCACGTGCTGAAAATATCTGCACGATGAAATCATTGCTTTGGTCTGTCACTTGTGCTCTGTGACACGCAGCAGTGGGATCTTGTTCAGTGAATCTTCCATACTTCTCTGCAATCTAGGCAGCTGGCAGGCAGATGCCTCAGAATTCGTTCTTATGGCAGGATTTTCTAGGCTCTAAAATCTTTTCTTTTCATTCTCTCCTGGTCTGTATTAATTTTGCTGCACATCTAATAAGTTCTTCAGCTAGTTTCTCATCATGTAAGAATTCTACAACCCTTGTCCAGATCGCTACAGCAGGCAGGACACTGTGAGGGTTTATGTAACTCTTTCCGTCTCTGAGTTCAGGGAAACGAATGTCCCTAAAACCCTCCTCCTTTCCCTGCTTTAAACAAAATTAAGAGGCAGCAAAATAGCTCAGTGTGTCTGCCACCAAGCACGGCAAACCAAGCTAAATCTTGGACCCACATGGTGGAAAGAGAGAATTGATACCATTTGTCCTTTGACCTCTACTTGTGTGTCATAGCACACATAAACGCATACATACATACATACATAATTAAAAATGTAAAAGAAGCCCAAAAGAAAAACAAAAGAAGAACCAAACAAGTAAAACTTTAAATTTTTATCTCTTGTAAAGAGAAAACTCAAGTCCCATGATGGACAGTATGAAATTCCAATGCCAAACAAAAGCATTCTCTCTCTCTGTCTCTCTGTCTCTCTCTCTCTTTCTCTGTCTCTCTCTCTCCCTCTCTGTCTCTGTCTCTCTGTCTCTCTCTCTCTTTCTCTGTCTCTCCCTCTCTGTCTCTGTCTCTCTCTTTCTGTCTCTCTGTCTCTCTCTCTGTCTCTCTGTCTCTCTCTCTCTCTTTCTCTGTGTGTGTGTCTCTCTCTTTCTGTCTCTATCTCTCCCCCCCGCCCTTTCCCATGATATGAGCTAGATTGCTCTTCCATGATGGACCAAAACCATTAAAATGATAAAGAAAAAAAATCATCTTTCTTCTTTTAAATGTTTCAGTCATTAGGTCAGAGCAATGAGAAATTCTAATGCAGAAACTGGTACCAGACAGGTGAGGTCATTGCTGTGACTTCCTGATATGTGGCTCAGATGTCGTCGGACCTGAATTTTACGAGGCATCTGGACACACTTGGAGATCCAAGGCAGAGAATCCCTGAAGACGCTATCCGCTGAGCACAGTGGGTAACTCTGGTGGGAACTGGGAGACTGGATTGGCAGTAGAAATATGGGTCCGTAAAGACTGTGCTCAGGAAGCTTCTGATAAGAACAGGACTTTATTGGGAACTGAACTGGGGACCGTTCATTACATTCTAGTAAAGCATTTGCCAACTTTTTGTTTAAGTCTTGAGATTTTGTGGGAGGCTGAGCTTAGAGGTGACAGATTAATTAGTCTGGTATAGGAAACCGCGAGGCATGCTTTACTGGCTATGGTTGGACGGCTTTACAATGAGCATCCAGAGTCAAATGGGGAGGACAAAGATTGAGGAGCTCGCAGTTTGCTTTGCGAAGACTGTGTAAAGTGGAGACTAAGGGGGACAATGGTTTCTGGAGAGATTAGCATCATTAGATAGAAGCCAGGTACTTTGAATTGGGGCAGTAAGACGGATGTCTTGAGAGCTTTTGGGGAATTGGACAGACCCCATGTGTTACAGGCTCAGTGGTATGAAACTGATGTAGCTGAATCTCAGATGTAAACCTATCTGAGATTTTTCCCGGGAGAAGAGAGTGCCTCTGAGAGGTCCTCCCCGCACAGGGCTGCACTGGCTGCTATTTCCTCAATGTCGTCCTCCTACGCTTAATGACTCAGGAGTTCAGACAGCATTGGTCCGGAGGGTCATAGCACACCTTGGCATTGCCCACATGATATTAATTTGTGAGTTATGCAAAATGTAAATTGCAAATTATGGGGTCTTGGAAACCTTCCACCCACATTTCAAAGGAAATTCTGGGAGGCTAGATAGTATGTGACGGAGTTAGGATCACCTCAGAAGGGTGGTCAGGTGAGCTGTGAGGGTGAAGCCTTAGCTGCAATAGAGGCCTCAGGATGTTGGAGATGACAGAAATGTCTGCTAAGGAAATCTGTGGGCAACAGTGGAGCCATCCCAAGAGGGAGGTGACATGGACTACAAATGACAAGGTCATAGGGGTGGGACTACCCCAGTCTGTGGAGCTTTAGATCACCTTATGTGCCTTGGAGGCCAATTATGGGCTGCAGGATTTAACTGTCAACTGCTGCTGTCAGTCTGACTTCAAGCTAATCTTTCCCTGGCATCTAATTCATGTCTTTTGAAATAGGACTTTAGGACACTGTCTACTCCATGCATTTGTACAGAGGGTCTCACAGAGGAGACTTTGAACTTGGATTCTTGAAAAGTTTTAGAACTGTTAAGACCATAGAGACCTTTGGGAGTGGACTGAATGTGCTTTGCTTTATGAGATAGACATGATCCTTTTCGGCGTGGAGTAGAGTGGAATGTCATGGTTTTGGGTGCATTTGGGCGTCGTGTTGACTTGTGGTGGTTAATCTTGAGTGTCAGCTCCCTTAGATTGAGGTGTCCTTAGCAGATTAGTACAGTGTACATTGAAGTATGTCCGTGGGACATTTCCAGAGATAACTCGGTGAGGAAAGAAGGCCTCCGAACATGGGCGGCACCATCCCCTAGGCTTGAGGCTCAGAAGGGATGAAGGAGGAAGAAAGCGAAAGCAGCTAGTGCAGGCATTCACGCTCTGCTTCCTGGCTGCGGTGGTCTAACCATTCTGCTTTGTTGTACTGTTCAATCAGGAGAGTCCGAAACCTTGTAGATCCTCTGAAAGGTTCCAGTATCCCTTTCCGGCTTCATACTCCATTGACTGCGTGAAGAAAAATTAATCTGAATCTCAGTTTGTCCATCATACAAAGAGGAATAATACTAATAGCTGTGTAATAATACTAAGTGGGGTCATGTGTATGTATGTGTATATATATATGTTGAATTCTTTGCATTTCATAATTAATATGCAATTGTTTATTTGATTATTTTTCTACTGTTCTTTATCCTGAACTTCTTTCTTTCTTTCTTTCTTTCTTTCTTTCTTTCTTTCTTTCTTTCTTTCTTTCTTTCTTTCTTTCTCTCTTCCTCTCTTTCTTTCTTTCCTTCTTTCTTTTTTCTTTTTTTTTCTTTTTTTTGGAGCTGAGGACCGAACCCAGGGCCTTGCGTTTGCTAGGCAAGCGCTCTACCACTGAGCTAAATCCCCAACCCCTATTTTCTTTCTCGAACTCGTGATTCTCCTGCCTCTGCCTCCTTCAGCAAATCCTACCGGCGTGCGCCACCACAACCGGCCCCTATTTTCTTTCTTAAATGAAGTTTATTTGGGACAAGGAAAGGGGCTGTGGGTAAGGGAGTAGAGGCAGAATAAGAAAAGGAACAGAGAAGGACAGAAAGAGAGAGGAGAGCTAGAAGGAAAGAGATTGGCCAAGAACACATGGGGAGAGAGAGAAGAGGAGGGGGAGAGAGGGGTGAAAGAGGAGGAGGGAGAGAGGCCCCTGAACTCTTTTTTTGTGTTGTCATCATTCATACTTTAAATTCATGCATTCAACTATAACTTCATTCATAAGAAAAAACAATCAGAATTTTCTGCCCTGTAAGAAATCTAGAACAAGTCTTTGTGTTCCTACTCATTGTCTTAGTTAGGGTTTCCCTTGTTATGAAGAGATACTATGACCAAGGCAATGCTTATAAAGGACAACATTTTATGGGGGCTGGCTTTACAGGTTCAGAGGTTCAGTCCATTATCATCATGACAGGAAGCATGGCAATGTCCAGGCAGATATGGAGCAGGAAGAGCTGAGAGTGCTACATCTTGACCTGAAGGCCACTAGGAGAAGTCTGGCTTCCAGGTAGCTAGAGGGCCTCAAAGCCCACATCCACAGTGACACACATCCTGCAACAAGGCCACACCTACTCCAACAAGGGCACACCTCTGCCACTCCCTGGGCCAAGTATATTCAAAACACCACACTAATTATTATTACTATTTTAAGATTTTATTCACTTAATTTTTTTATGTGTATGTGTGTTTGACCACATGGATGCCTGTGCACAGTGTGTGGTCAGTGCCTGTGGAGGCCAGAAGAAATCATGGAATCCCTTGGAACTGGATGTACAGACAGTTGTGAGCTGCCGTGTAGGGGCTGGGAATAGAAACTTTGGAATAGCTGTTAGTGTTACTTAACCACTGAGCCATAGTTCCAACACTCTTGGTAACTACTGTGCTACCTGTATGGAGAAAACTTATAAAAACGTGTGCAATTATAACATGGAGCACACAGATCATACTTAGATACTAGATGTGGTTTGATTGGAAATGGCCACTGTAGGCCCATAGAGAGTGGCATTATTAGGACGTGTTGTCTTTTTGGAGGAAGTATGTCACTGGGGGCGGGATTTGAGATTTCAGATACTCAAGCAAGGCCTAGTCTCACTCTGTCTTCCTGCTGCCTTTGGATCCAGATATGGAACTCTCAGCGACTTCTCCAGTACCATATCTACCTGTATACCCACCGTGCTGCCTGCCATGATGACAATGAACGGAACTCCTGAACAGTAAGCTAGCCCCAAGCCCCAAGTAAAAGTTTTCCTTTCTAAGAGTTGCCATGGTCACAGTGTGTCTTCACAGCAATCAAAACCCTAAGACATCAGAAAAGAAATAGAGAGGGATCTGTAGGCATGCTGATATGAATATGTTCTGATGTCAGAAGGGTTGAGTGTTAGCCTGCTGATTGTCAGCCTTTAGCATGCAGTGTGTCAGCCTTGTCTGTATTCCCTCCCGTACTCCAGATGTGCCGTTTCATAAAAGTGACCTCGCTGCTGGACGTTGGGGCTCCAAGCATTTCCATTGATTCAGATGCAGCAGTACATTTTTTTCATTCCTCCTACCAACCAGTAATCCTTGCATCGCAGGCTTGCTGAGTGCCCATCACAAAGGACAAGTGACAAGTGTGGAGAAGAAGGTTATCCTCTGAGGAGGGAGGTGGATGCTTTACGGTGTCTATTTTAATATATGCGCTTCATGCCCAGACATGGTCATTTCCACATCAGCCAACTCCCTTGACGAAAAATACTACAGTCTCGTGATGACTCAGTAACCTACCTCCAATGACTTAGTGAGTGTAAGTTACGTTTTGTCTCTCATGCGTCAAGAGATGCTGTTTGCTTCCTGGTTTTCATAGCGATATCCCCTGATTCCACCCTGCTTCTTTCAGTGTAGACATGAAAATGGCGATAGCCGTGACAGGACCGATGCCTATTGCAAGTTGGAAGAGTTTGGTCGTCTACGTTAGAGAAATGATTTCAGAAAATGGTTGAGTTAGACAAGTTAATCCGCCTATGCAGAGAACTAGAGTGGGTCGGTGTCCATGAACCTTTAATATGAATGCAATCATGGAGTTGGGGCATTGGCCCTAGGGTTACTGCATGAGAGCTATGCACTGGAGCGTGTCTATCCTTCTCTACAGCATACCATCACAGCAGTCATGGCTGGGAACGCCCTTCCCATCAGTGGTAGTTCCCCTGTCATTCTCAAGGCAAGAAGTGAATGTCTTCACACATCAGTGCTCTTTGTTTTGTTGTAGGGGTCCTGAGCCTTGTCAGCCTAGCCAGGGACTGTCCATTCCTGGAACAGACATAGAGATGGATAAAGGGCAACCTCTTCCTCGCTCTTGCTTCTATACCAGCTCCACCTCAGGAGGGCAGGAGTCACAGGTAAGTCACAGCCTTATCAGACTCTTCAGATTCACCCTTGAAAAAAGATCAGTTATATGATACACATTTCCCAGGACACTTTTAGTTTGTACAAAACAGGCCAAATTTTGATGGTATGAGCCTCTTTGGTGACTTTTCTTTCTTTTTCCATTTTGAGATATGGTCTCTCTGTATAGTCTCTCGAGGCTGGCTTTGGACTTAAGAATTTTGTACCTTGGCCTCAGAATTCTGGGATTACTGCTATGCCCACCCAATTCAGGGGATTTTTTTAAAATTCGAATTATTTAATTGTCCTGTACTGTTTTTTTTTTTTTTTAAGATAGAGTGTAGCCTTGGCTATCTGGAACTCACTCTGTAGACCAGGCTGGTCTTGAACTCAGAGATCCCCTGCCTCTGCCTTCCAAGTGCTGGGATTAAAGGCGTGTGCCACTACAGTTCAGCTGTTCTGTTTATTTGTCTGTTTGTTTTTGTTTTCACTGTACTATTTTGCTGTAGTTAAAATGCATTATTTTATGAAGTAAAATAAAAATGTAGTCTGTGAAACTTGGAGAATGTCTCTGGTGTGACATATCTGGTCTAGCATCCATGAGGGCTATGGCATTGGAGGGTTGGGATGAGTAGGGTTGGGAGGCATGAATATACAGATGCAGATGGCATTTCTTACTATCTCTGTCTCTACTCTATGTCTATCCATCATCTATCTGCCTATCTACCTATCATCTATCTACCTATCATCTATCTATCTATCATCTAATTATCATCTATTTATCTACCTATCATCTATTATCTATCTATCATCAAATTATCATCTATCTATCTATCTATCTATCTATCTACCTATCTACCCATCATCTAGCTACTTTATCATCTATCTATCTATCTATCTATCTATCTATCTATCTATCTATCTATCATGTATGTATGCCTGTGTGTTTGCAATAGCATTCCTGTATTTTGTGTTACACACGTGTTTTTGCCCTGTGTGCTTACTTATTATTGACATGTGGAACTGTGAGTCTGGCTATGCATGCTGTGTCTTCAGTCTCCCCTTTACCTATTGGATTTGAATATTTCAACTGCGGAGTTAAATATTCTATAGCCCAGAATGGTTCTTATGAACAACAACACTTGAATTCTGGATTCAGCTATACGGAGTCACATTATGCTTATGTCAGGGTGTCTTGGGTGTTAGGCTTTGGGGGAGATCTCCCGCGTTGATCTGGGGGTATGCTGAGACTCACTCCTGGGAATCAACGCACTCCTACAATCTTATGGTCCCATGCTAATCACACCCTTTCCTCTGCCTTCTGACTTTATTTTTTGCCCTCTAATAACAGAATCACTAGATTCCCATTTTAGCCTTTTATTGACTCACAAGTCCCAACTTTCATAATTTTCAAGGAGAATTAGAGACTTGGCAGCAATTAGGGATCCTTTTACAATGCCGAAGCCAGCTTAAATGTATTTTCTCATGAATAATGTGTCATGCTAATTTGAGGGTCTGTTCTGCCCACAGCTTTGTACTTGGCCCACTGTGAAGTGCTTCATGCCTCCGCAGGGAGGGGATCTTTGTGAAATGTTCTCATTAATCTCTTTAAGAAGACTGTTTACCACAGCATCGCCATACCCCACGGTGATCAGCGACAGGTGCTTGGGGTGGGCCCTTCCTGTGAGTCTTCCTTGCCCACATTGGAGCTGTAGATAGAATCTGTTGTCTTTGAGGTCTTTGTTCTTTAATAATCAGACACATGGCAAGTCAACTTCCATCAAACCCACAGTCCTGTACACAGCTCCTTCCAGCAGACCCTGAGGTATCAGAGGACCAGGTCCAAGAGCTCTCGTCTCTGGTAGCTACAACTATGTATTCTTTGCTGGAGGAGAGAAAATACTGGACTTAGGGAAAAAGGAAGGAAAGAAAGAAAGGAAGGCTTAGAGACCATAAACAAATGTTCCATGCTTCTTATTCAGATAGCTGTACTTGATCCATTCACCAACTCCATTAGTAGGGTCTATCTGTGTCACCTCCCCACTGGTGATAGGGAGCAAACATGTACTGGAGGGTCACGGGCTTAGCCTAGCATCACTCAATTTATTAATGGGTTCTGTAGACCCTGTAAATGAAAGTTATAATCACTTCCTTCTTTGCATCCGTCTGCTTCTGTATGTATGTCCTGCTGTGTAGCACAAGAAGAATGACCTCAGTCAGTACATGCCAGTTATCAGAACATATTTTTCTTCTTTTCATTCTATACTGGTAAATATATTTCTGGTAGCAAAAGCATAACACACTCCAGCTTCATTAATGGGATTGTAAATTTAGTCCACGTGTAAGGTAAGGTTCATGTATGTCTGGGACTTTATATGCTATCTAGTCTCTTTTCTATGTTTAAATTCTGCTTTCTTCATGGGTAATTCATTCTCAGGTGGGTTTTGGACACCATAGAGCAAATATGGTTTCAAGCATCTCTGGAGGTAGATGTCCAGGGTGCAGCAATTCCAGTGGCAAGGAGGAGGACTTCTCTCCTTCATGGCTCCTGTGAAAGTCTTTGGTACAGTTCTCATGGGTTTGGTTTGGTGCACGTGTACACTAAACTCCTCATTGTTTGGGGTTGATGGTGTGTTCAGCTTGGCAGGGCTGGCATTGTTTGCCTTCTATTGGAATAGCAGGTGGGAGAGTGTCCCCCAAACTAGTGGGGCTGAGGACAAGGAAAGAGTGGTCCCCAAAGACACAGTAAGTAAGAGCCTCATGGGTCTGACCTTGCTCAAGATTTTCCCTGTCTTGTCATTTTGCCTTAATCTGCATGAGTGAGGATGGATCTGCAGCTAGTTTGACACAAGGAGATCTATACTATTTTTAAAATGTGAGAGACTAGGACACCACAAAAGGAAAAGCATGCTCATCAGACACAGAATTCCCATGTAACCCCAGCCGGTGTCTCCCCGTGGGCCAGAGATAGATGCATTTAATGACATCTTTATGCTATTAAACAGCCTATTTGAATTTAGAATGAGAACTAGAACTATAACCCTGGGTGCATTCAGAGGGGAAAAAAAAGCCTTTGGGTGGCTCTATTTATGATACAAGAAGAGACAGCTTAGCGGGAACCTATTAAAAAAAAACCCAAATGAACAGAAATAGCTTAGGTTTGTTAAGGGAGAAATTTGTAATTTACAATATGATGAGGAAGAACTTAAAAACATCCAATATTTGAAATCAATTATTAATACAGGGAAACTAAAAATATGAATAGTATTTTAAAAGCACCATCTCTCCTCGGATGGTCTACAAAGGCATCCTAGGGTGGGTCCTATAATTCAGATTTAATCCCTTTTCCTCAGACTTCATAATTTCCCGTTCCTTACCAGCTAAAATATAAGAAACAGTATAGACTGAAGACAATGAAAGCATTATGGTGCAGAGCTCCTATGTAATGAAGAGGGGAACAATAAGAAACCGAAAGGTTGTAGGTTTCACTATGATGACTACTAACGGATTCTGTTTGTGTTTAAAATGTCAGGTTCCCCCTGCTGAGTTTGTAGAGTTCGTCTGTGATGTATCTACTTTGAAACTTTAATGCACGTGTTAATTGCATGGGTCTTTTGTTAAAATGTCAATTCGGACTCATGAAGTCCGGGGTGGAACCTAGAAATGTCTAAGAAGTCATTTTATTTAACATTAATTCATGCATGTAGTGTGTTTTGAGCAAATTTACCTCCATCCCCTCCATTTCAATTCCTCCCCTATGGCCCTATGCAGCCCCCCTCCAAACTCCATGTGCCTTGCCTTTATTTTTTAATGCCCAGAGCTGCTTGTATGAGCATGGGTGTGGGACCATGTGCTGGAGCATGGTTAGCCTTTTGGGGCCAGCAGTGATCAATTGCAAATAGCTCCTTAGATAGGGGTGGGGCTTCATGAACATCTCCATTCACATTGGGTTTGGGTTGGCTTTTTCTTGTATAGATCCTATGCTTGCAGTCACGTCCACTGTGAGCTCAGGCATACGATGGTCCTGTTAGGTCCAGTAAATATTATTTTCCTGTGGATGTCTATCACCTTCAACTTTGACGGTGTTTTTAGTCCCTCCTCTGTGATTACCTCTGAGCTTTGAGAGGTGAGGGTGTAGTATAGACATCACAGTTAGAGATAAGCATCACGGGTTTTATTCTCTGCACATTGACATGAGTGGAGCCATGGGTCTCAGTGTTAGGTGTCCTCTATTGCAAACAGAGGCTTCTCTGATGAGGGATAGGAGACACACTAATCTATGGATATAAAGATAAGGACTTGGGGGGCAGTGTGATACCTTGTCTACTTAGCAAAATGGTAGTAGTAGGTTTCACTTAGGGCCTGTGGCCTAGCCAGCCAAGGATTTTTTGTTCTGATTAAAAGTACCAGGCATGCAGCAGCAAACCACTGAACTGAGAACGGGACCCCCATTGAAGGAATCAGAGAAAGGACTGGAAGAGCTTGAAGGGACTCGAGACCCCATATGAACAACAATGCCAACCAACCAGAGCTTCCAGGGACTAAGCCACTACCCAAAGACTATACATGGACTGATCCTCGGCTCCAACCTCATAGGTAGCAATGAATAACCTAGTAAGAGCACCAGTGGAAGGGGAAGGCCTTGGTCCTGCCAAGACTGAACCCCCAGTGAACGTGATTGTTGGGAGGAGGGCGGTAATGGGGAGGATGGGGAGGGGAACACCCATAGAGAAGGGGAGAGGGAGGGTTAGGGGGATGTTTGCCCGGAAACCGGGAAAGGGAATAACATTCGAAATGTAAATAAGAAATACTCAAGTTAATAAAGAAAAAAAGGGAAAAAAAAAGTACCAGGCATGGGTTTCATGTTGTGGAATGGGCTTTTAACAATCCGAGCAGAAAATGGTTGGTTATTTTCCTAATATTTGTGCCATTGCACCAGTAGGCATACCATGTGTGGTGACTCAAATAGGTTTGGTCCCCCATTGATTCATGTGCTTGAAAGCCTGACTCATGGGGAATGACAATATTAGAAACTGTGGCCTCGTTGGAGGAAGTGTGTCACTGTGAGTGTAGGCTTTGAGGCCTCCCTTGTTTAAGCTCAGCCCGGTTTGGAATCCAGTCCCCTTCTGCTGCCTTCAGATCACGAACAGCTCCTTCTGCATGGTCATCCACCTGCACACTGCCATGCTTCCTACCATGATGATAATGGACCGAACCTCTGAAACGATAAGCCAGCCCCAATAAAATGTTTTCCTTTATAAGAATTGCCTTGGTTATGCTGTCTCTTCGCAGCAATGAAACCCTAAGACATCTTGTTGGGCTGGTGTTACTGTAGCTTGCAAGGTTGAGCACTGGGTAAGCCTGCTGGTGGCTTTTCTCACCCGGTTGCATGGATAGAACTTCCCAGCCGTATGAAAGCCAGCCAGTAGTCTAGTAGGGATGAAGTTTCCAGGTAGGCATGAGCTGGATTTCTTCATGTCTTTTTTTTTTTTGTTGATACTTTCATACTTTTTATTTTTTAACTGTTTATGAGTATAGTCACAGTCTCACAATTGATATTTCTTTTTTTTTTTTTTTATTAACTTGAGTATTTCTTATTTACATTTTGAGTGTTATTCCTTTCCGGTTTCGGGCAAACATCCCCTAATCCTCCCCTCCCTTCTATGGGGTGTTCCCTCCCATCCTCCCCCATTGCCGCCCTCCCCCAACAATCACGTTCACTGGGGGTTCAGTCTTAGCAGGACCCAGGGCTTCCCCCCTTCCACTGGTGCTCTTACTAGGATATTCATTGCTACCTATGAGGTCAGAGTCCAGGGTCAGTCCATGTATAGTCTTTAGGTAGTGGCTTAGTCCTGGAAGCTCTGGTTGGTTGGTATTGTTGTTCATATGGGGTCTTGAGCCCCTTCAAGCTCTTCCAGTCCTTTCTCTGATTCCTTCAACGGGGGTCCTGTTCTCAGTTCAGTGGTTTGCTGCTGGCATTCGCCTCTGTATTTGCTGTATTTTGGCTGTGTCTCTCAGGAGCGATCTACATCCGGTTCCTGTCCGCCTGCACTTCTATGCTTCATCCATCTTGTCTAATTGGGTGGCTGTATATGTATGGACCACATGTGGGGCAGGCTCTGAATGGGTGTTCCTTCAGCCTCTGTTTTAATCTTTGCCTCTCTATTCCCTCCCAAGGGTATTCTTGTTCCCCTTTTAAAGAAGGAGAGAAGCATTCGCATTTTGGTCATCCTTCTTGAGTTTCATGTGTTCTGTGCATCTAGGGTAGTTCAAGCATTTGGGCTAATATCCACTTATCAATGAGCCACTGAGCTTTTTATTTGGTAGCTGGTGGTGTCTGGGGGGAGCATTGCTTTATTGTATAGTATCTCCAATTAACGCCTCTTTATATATATGTATGCATATATTCTAGAACGTTCCTACAGTGGTAGACTTATATATGGCATTTCCAACAGTCCTTAGCATTGCGTATCCTTCCCTACATTCCCTTCACTACCCTGCTCTTCTGTTCTCAGGTGGTGCTCAGATGTTACACAGACACAGACCACTGGATTGTCTCCTCTCTCCCCATCATCCTCTACGTCTTCACTCAGGGTCTCGTTGATCTCGAACATATAAAAGCCATTTACAGGCTCTGTTCAGATACCTGGGTACCTCCTCTGGCACCCACTCTCCTCTTTACTGGTCAGATTTCTGCTTCAGCTACAGGAATGAGTGGAATCGGTTTGATCATTAGCCCCCAGACGTGGCTATCAGTAGTGGAAACTTTGAAACTCGAAACCCTGGAGTTTCTTCCGTCAGCAGGCGTCTAGGAACCTGCCTTCCACAGACATTTCAGCTGGGTTTGATTCACCAAATGTACAGATCAATGAACGAGGGAATCCATTTGTTTTTCAGTCACAGCTGGGATAACCAATAACCTTGGCGTCAAACAGCTTCACACTACAAAGTTTTGCCTTTTGTTTTTTTGAGATGGGATTTCTCTGTATAGCCCTGGCTGTCCCAGACCTCACTCTGTAGACCTTGCTGACCTCAGACTCTGGAGTGCTGGAATTAAAGATGTGTGTCACACCTCCCCCAGCTTACAACCCCACTTTTTTTTTTTCGGAGCTAAGGACCGAACCCAGGGCCTTGCGCTTGCTAGGCAAGCTCTCTACCACTGAGCTAAATCCCCAACCCCACAATCCAACTTTTTATTTCTTACCTTCTATCCAGTGTGGGTTAGAAGACTCAGGCGACGGGAGTCTCTGTTTCATGAAATTTATCATCGATCTCGACTTTCTTCAATGGTTCTGTCTACCACTACTGTTCTACAGAATCTAGAATAAGTGTGGATTGAGCCTTGCAGTCAGGCACCGGCTCATCTTGGTCTGTGAGTTCCCCCCGCTAAATTTTTAGAAGTTTGGTGGGCTGGTTGTGAAATGAAAAGTAGATTTTTAAAGTTAGCTTAACTAAATTATATAAACAAAGCATCGGTTCTAATTTCACTTTGTTACTTTTCACTGCTATCTTTTCTTTTTAAGGTATTTATTTCTAAATTCATTAGAAATACTGCCTATTGCATCTCAACTCCATGTTTAGTGATCGTGGTTGATCGTGGTTGGTACATCAAAATCAGAAGACAAGCAAGCATATCTATACATCAGGAATTGGCAAATGCATCATACAAGGAATTCTTTTGCTTTTGCCTTCCCTCAGTTTTAGTCTGGGTGTCTGGACCTGGAAGTGGCATACACATCTTTGATTGGTCATTCATATGACATCATCTAGAAGCATAGGTTTAGTAGAATCATAAGAACCAGAGCTTTTACAGCCCTGTCATAAAAGAGAACTCAGTTATTGAAATGATTTCTCTTAAGGATGACACTATAAATAATAAATATTTGTGTGTGTGTGTGTGTGTGTGTGTGTGCGTGTGCGTGTGTGTGTGTGTATGTGTGTGTATGGGAGGCCTTTGTGAAAATTCACAAAACTCTTGCACAATGGTACACACTGCCAGAGTACATTATGAAACATAACCATGGCCTAATATATTCATTGTATTTCTATTTAATCATGAACATTGCTCTCGCAGAACTTCTCCTTTTCTCAAGACCTGTAATTTTATATTGATCTTACATTTGTGAATCAGGGTATAGTATGTCAATGAGAACACCTGCCTTGGGGGATAAACACATTTAAATATCAACCTTTTACTCTGATTGGTTTTGAAAAGTCGGACTGATTAGATACAGATATTTTAAATCATAATTTCTAAAGTAAAGAACCCAAGTCGAAATCAGTTATATAATTAATTCTCAAATAGCTCATTCATCAGAATGATCAGACTTCTCAAAGTGCAGCAACGCATGTGTGTGCAAACTGACTTGAGTCTCATATGGCCTCACACATATAATATTTAAGTACTTAACATGGATTGGGGTGCTTACAGAGTACTAATGATCTCTGCTGTATCTGTCTATTATTTCTGCCTGAGGTCTTTCTTATGTTCTAGTTGGCTAGTACTATAGGATGCAGTTCTGTGCCCAGTAATCTCCACCAGGTTCCTATGGAAACGGTGGACATATTGAGTTCTACTGGATGGAAACACAGATTTGTAGCATCTGTCTTGCATGGAAGGCTTAAGTGAGAATATGTTTCCCTAAACCCAAGTTTAGATCAAGGTCTCTTTGGGCAGCATAGGGATGAAGCATCATGAGGCTCTACCCCAGTCAGAATGGCTGTCACCAGGAGGATAGAATAGACCAATGCTGGTAAGGATGCAGGGGAGAAAAGGGATCCCTTGCACACCATTGCTATATAAATTAGACACCGTTGAAAGCAGTGTGGATATTGGCCAGAAAAACTTAATGCAGAACTACCATGTGATCCAGCTATACTATTCCTGGGCTATACCAAAGGCAGCTATGTCAGGCTATCACAGGGATGCTTGCACATGCATGTCTGGTGCAGTACTGTTCAGGACAGCCAAGCTGTAGAATCAGCCTAATCCCAGGAGCAGAGGAATGAATAAGGAAAGGGTGGCTTAGACAGACAATGGAGCAGTAAGTAGCCAATAAGCAAAACAAAACGTAATACCGTTAAAACCTTTGGACATCGTAATGTTATGTAAAATCACCCAGACTCAGAAAGATAAACAAACATCTCATGCTTTCACTCAAATCTAGGATAGCAATGGTGAAGACACAGGGGCAGGGAAGTGTGAGCCCTGGGGGTGGGAGAGGTTGCTTGCGGTTGTGATCAAAGTACCTCTTTTTTTTTTCCTTTTTCTTTTTTCTGTTTTTCCGGAGCTGGGGACCGAACCCAGGGCCTTGTGCTTGCTAGGCAAGCGCTATACCACTGAGCTAAATCCCCAACCCCTCAAAGTACCTCTTAAGTCTGTATGAAAATGCTACAATGAAATCCACCCTTCATAGATTTACTTGTGTGAAATAAACACACACGAAGTTTTGATGGCTGAACCTTGAATTAGCTAAGTTTCCAATACAGTCACACTGAGAGACGAGGGTCAGTTTAATGCAACAGTTATCTCGCCTATTAATAAACACAGAACACCAATTTGTTTCTTGGACATTGACAAAATGCTTTAATAGCCTTTCTCGTTGCAAAGGAGCTGGGGAAGAAGCCGTTTCACCAAGTCACTATTGTTTCAAAGAACAGGTCTTATTAAATACAGTACTTGGAAATATGAGCAAATGAGCAACTTTCCTCTACGGAGTACTTATTAATTATTGTGCAATGACTTTTCACATTAATTAGCTCAGTAACAAGGAAACTTCTCTTTGAAAACTGGGAGCTTATATTCTAGCCTGGCGGCAGCCATGGTATACATACAAGTTTGCAGATATCCTGATGTAACTGGCCCAGGGCACCTGCTGCTCTCTCAGGCCCGTGACCGCTGTGCATCAAGTTGATATTTCTCATCAGCTTCTTCCAGCCAGCGAGTGAGTGTGGCAGGGAATACCAAGATAAAACTGTTCCATGGGGAAAGGGCTTCTCTGGGGGTAGCTCTGGCTTGTGAACTTATTTTTAGCTCTGCTCAGTCTTCGGAAGATTTCGTGCAGTCTATGTCGCCTGAAGACGGCGTCCCTCCCACTCACCATTTGGGACCAGACTTTTAGTACCTATCATCTTCAGGCTCCGCATTCTCTGTTCCTCCTCATAGCATCCTTGAACCTGTCTAGTCTTAGGTTAACCTGTTCTTTTCATATAAGTTAAATTCATTCTCCACAGGTATAAACTGCTTGATTACACATGCTACATTTTATTTTAAAAATTAAACTTATCAGCTCCACCCAGCACTAAACCCACAGGACGGAACTCAGTCTTGTGGAAGAGTTGGGAAAAGAGTTGAGGGCCCCGAAGGGCATAGGGACTCCATAGGAGGGACTCCACAGGAAGATCAACAGAGTCAGTTGGCCTGGACCCTTGGAAGCTGTTAGAGACTGAACCAACCAACCAAAGAACAAAGTGGGCTGGACCTAGGACCCCCGCACGTAGGTACCAGATGTCTTCATGCAGGTCTCCCGACAGCTGAAGTGTGGGCTATTCCTAAAGCTATTGCCTGTCTGTGGAATGTTTCCCTAGCTATGCTCTCTTGTCTGGCTTCAGTGGGGGAGGATACACCTAGCCCTGCAGAGACTTGATGTGCTAGGGTGGGGGGATACCCATGGGGGGGTCTACCCTTTCAGAGGAGAAGAGGTTGGGGGATGGGAGGAGGAAACAGCATGAGGGGGGTGGGGGCAGTGATCAGGCTGTAAAGTGAATTTAAAAAAAATGATAAAAAATTTTAAAGAATTAAATGTATTTTTCGGGTGATTAACGACATAATGATTAGGTATTTATGTACCAGCGCAAATGTTTTAATACTCGTATACATTGTATAATGTTCGAACCAGGTTAAAGACATCTAACTAATTTCACAGCATTTTTTCCCCCAGCCTTTGTGGCGAAAGCACTGAGAATCATTTCCCACGTTTTGAAATACATTATCTGTCATAGGTCCACTGTGCAGTAACACACCACGACTTTTATTCTAATCTAACAGTAATTTATGATGGCTTCCATGTAGAATACCTTTAACCTGACAATTTGAGAAGGGCTGGAGAAAAAGCAATTTTAATAATTTTATTTAAAAAAATACATAATTTATGATGCCCTTAAGAAAGATTAATGAAAAATGTCTAATTTTCCTTGTGGTTTTGCCCTATTCTTCAGCTTTCATTTTCTCCACGTGTAAGGAAGCTGTTTTACCCTAAACCTGCTAAGTTTAATGAGTCTCCTTCAAGGATTGTCCTGTTTAAGCTTTATTGATTGGAAGTACATTCTCCCCAGAGGCCATGCTGTTTAAGAAGTCACTTACCTGGTGTATGCTGAAGAATGGAATTTTTAAAATCGTATCGTAGCTGAGAATCAGGAGGTAAAATGTATAAGCCATGGTCAATCTATCTGTTAGCAAATCTCTCTCATCTCGTCTTTCTTTTTTGTCACATATATATGTATGCACACATTACCTTACGTTAATTAAAATGTATCATGAATACACAGCGATGCATACTGACCACTCCCATCTGCCATGTCTCTACCACCTCCCCTCCCCCATCTCCCTTACATTCCTGTCTATTAGTTCTGTTCTGTGGCCCACTGAGATCAATTAGAGCAGCCTATATTACAATGGGTTTGGAGTTGTCCGCTGGAGCTTGGTGTCTTCAGCCGTGGCTACATGGCTAAAGATTGTGGTTCTTTTTACCCTAGGATCTATCAATAGCTAATGGTAGATAGTAGGGCCGCATGAGCCCCTTCTCCTTCCTTAGCTACTGACTACAGGGCCTGCCTTGTTTGGGCCCAGAGCTGGTTTGATTGATACCGTGTGGTGAAGGTAGTACCTTCTTCAGTCGGTTGTCTTTATTTGGGATGACGGACAAACCTAAGTAACTGAGGAAAATCTTATCCCACCTCCCAAGTGCTATGCTCACCAGCATGGACCACCACACTTAGTTTATCAGGCTCTGTGCATCAAATCCAGGGCTTAGTGCAGGCCACGCAAGAGCTCTACCAACTAAGCTACATCCGCAGCCCTTCCGCTGACTTATTTTACAGACAGACCCGTGGGATCATGGGAGTGGGTGCTGCTGTAGTTAACTTCCTGCCCAAAAGACGGCTAATAGTGAACGAGTTCTTGGCTGGGTGTATCCCTCTCTCGGACGGACTGTAAGGCACGCTTCTTTTTTTTTTTTTGGTTCTTTTTTTTTTCGGAGCTGGGGCCCGAACCCAGGGCCTTGCGCTTCCTAGGCAAGCGCTCTACCCCTGAGCTAAATCCCCAACCCCGTAAGGCACGCTTCTAATGGAGCTTGAAATGAATGCGGCTTCTTTGATTCTGCTGCAGTCTTAGCATCACGCTCCTGTGGACATTTAACAAGGAAGCAGTTCATTTCTGGGAATTTGTCTTGCTGCAAATATTTCCAGGAGAAAAATTATGAGTAGTATAGTTATCTTAGCATTGTCTTCAGATTGTAAATTTTTAGTGAATGAATATCAACGTGTATATATGTTTGTGACTATGTGTGTGCGGTGTGTGTGTGTGTGTGTGTGTGTGTGTGAATGTGGTGTGTGTGTGTATGTGGTATGTGTGGTCTATGTGTGTGGTGTGTGTATGTGGTGTGTGTGTGTGTGGTGTGTGTATGGTGTGTGGTGTGGTGTGTGTGGTGTGTGAGTGTGTGTGTTTGGTGTGTGTGGTATGTAAGTGTGTGTGTGTGCTGTGTGCGGTGTGTATGTGGTGTGTGTGTGGTGTGCATACATGCCATGGCTTCTCCTGTAGATACACCTGAGTAAATATTAAGTTGATGAAAGCCATGATAGTCTATTCACTGTTAGAATTCATAAGCAGTGTCTACACACATTGTGAAGTTTGATTCTATGTGTTATCCTGAGAGGAGCATGAAGTTATGTCTAGTTCATAAACAAGGGGAGAGATGATTGACAGAGGTTAAACCTGATAAAAGATCCGACAATGCCTAGGTAGGAAAATGTAAGTTGGGAGCCATGGTAGCGCTTCCATATGCTCATCAATATATATATCAGTTCACTTCTTCTTTGATTCATTTTTGATTATATATTCATGTGTAAAAATACTCAAACAAGTCTTTTATAGTGATGTTAAATAGTCATCATAAACTTTAAAGTGTATGTGTGTGTGGTGTGTGAGAGTGTGTGTGTGTGTGTGTGTGTGTGTGTGTGTGTGTGTGTGTGTGTGTGTGAATGTGTGTGTGTGTGTGTGTGTGATGCACATGGAGGTCAAAGGATAACCTGGGGTGTCAGTCCTTGCTTTCCACCTGGCTTGGGACAGGGTCTCTTGTTCTCTGCTGGGAGCATCTGTGTCGGGCTGTCCTGTGAGCTTCCAGAGATCCTCCTGCGTCTGCCTTTTATCTGCTCACGAGGGCACTGGGCTTATAGACGCATCCTGCTTTCATGTGGATCTGAACTCAGGGCATCAGGCTTGTGGCACAAGCGCTTTACCCATGGCGCCATCTTCCTCGCTCATGTTCTTTTCCTCTCAAAGACTAGAGAAAAACAGTGTTTTTTGTGTGTTTATAAAATGCTAGGCAATGGTTAGTCATTTCCATATAAATGATCTTGCTTGCTCTCTGTGATAACGGAGTAAGAACAAACAATTTTCATTTTTACAAACGGTAGGAGGTTTCCTAGAAATAAACTTCTTTTTAGTGTTTTCTGAGAATGTTAAGAGAGGATGAATTGTTGTGGAGGACTAAATTCACGTCAATTTGTATAATGCAGGTAATTTTTATCTCTGTTCTGTCATTTGATCCCTTTAATCTGACAAGGTAGGCAGCACGGGTCACAACAGCCTCAGCTTTGGAGGCAGGCGAATGAAGTAATATCCACCCCGTTCTCCGGTTACAGGTGATAAGAAGTAACTCTAGCTCACTAGTACCAGGATAATGAGTGTCTAGCTATCCCATTGAGACACACAAAGGAAGGGCTTCCTCAAAACACGGCGGGGCTCAGCTCTCATGTTAGGAAGGGGGCTTACTGGTAACATGGTAACATGTGTGGGTGTCACAGCTAAAAGTGTATATCATGTTCAACCCTTCCTTGTGTTTAAGACTTTGACTCTTAAAGTCCTGTTTACTCAATTTCAAAATGGACAGCCATGAACCTTCCTCTTGAGGAGGACCCCCAAATATCAAGGTACCTACAGCTGAGTGCTTATAAACAACATCAGTTTGTGAAAAGTAGCTTTGTGTTTCATGGCAAACGCAAACATGACATGCTTCTCTGGAGACTTGTACTGTGCTGGCAAGGTGGTACATGGGCCAGCCACTCCTGTAGTGGCAGTGGGCCTTGAGTGGCTTCCAAATTTGACACTGTGCTGGGAAGGAAAGTAAACAAAGAGACGAAGTCAAACTGAACAGAAAAATAATTTCAAGACCACATCCCGTACCTCAGAGACAGATCAAGGAAACTTTGAATGGCAGCCTGGGGATGGGTAGGTTTCTGTTGGGAGCTGTGCTTTATCAAGAAATTTCCACAGTGGTTTGCTTCTGACACCACAAAACCTTTCTCATTAATAATAGACTTCATTATTTAAACTTACTGCTATAAATTTCAAATATCAAATATTAAGCTACTAATGGATTATTAGCTAGTCTCTAAATTATAAGACCAAATATTTATTGACAGGGATTTAAGATAGGTGATGTATATAATTTCTTCTCTAATCTGAATACAATGAAATAAGAAGTACTTTAAGTCTATGACATATCCAAAATATGCTTTCTTGTTTTTTATGAGTTGTAGTCTCACATAGCTCAGGCTGGCCTCGAACTTACTATGTAGCTAAAGATGACCTTGAACTCCTGACCTTCCTCCTTTCACCTCCCACATGCTTGGATTCTGGACATGTACCACAGTGATACTTGGCTCTGCTTTGATCACAGCCTGATAAATTTACCTTCTCCGCTTCCCTCTCCAGTTTGCCATATGGCACATAATAAAACTCAAGGTGGCCCTGATGGTTTGCCAAATTTCGTACTTTGAAAGCTGATGCCATGAAGAGAAAATGACATTCAATGTGAAATTCAATCTGAAGTTTGCCACCCAACTAAATATGTTCCAAGGCAGTAAGTACAACATGACTACTGCTTTAAAAATTATGTCTTTTATTTTTTTGAGATTAATAAAATTATATCATCCCCCTTCCCTTTCTTTCCTCCAACCCCCCAATATGTCCCTCATCACCCTCTTGCAAATTCATGATCTCTTTTTCATTAATTGTTGATATCTCTCTCTATCTCTATCTCTATCTATCTATGTATCTATCTATGTATCTATCTATGTATCTATCTATGTATCTATGTATCTATCTATGTATCTATCTATGTATCTATGTATCTATCATCTATGTATCTATCTATGTATCTATGTATCTATCATCTATGTATCTATCTATATATCTATGTATCTATGTGTCTATGTATCTATGTATCTATCTATGTATCTATGTATCTATGTATCTATCTATCTATCTATCTATCTATCTATCTATCTATCTATCTATCTATCTATATGCACCTACACACATATACACACACATACATATAAATATAATCTGCCCATTTTGTACAATGTTACCTGTATATATTCCCTCTTGTTGATCAGGTCTTAAGTCTAATTAAAGAGCTGTTGGTTACCACCAAGGTATGCAATGCCGTTACTGTATTGGAGGGTTATGGTGACGTGCTGGTCATCGTTGTGGTTTATAGTATCACCTGGGTAGGACGGCTGTTACTGCTTTCTTTTGGAGACTTATCTACTGTCTTCTATACTATGAAAGCTCGGGGAGGAAACCTGACGATCAGTTCCAGCTCAGCGGCCTCTGGGGCCTGTGACTGAAGTGGAGAGGGTCTCCAACAGTAAGGATTTACCGTCTACCTCTAGCGGTCAACCGAATGCAATAGCAATAGTCCATTTGTTGTGGGAGTCTCTTGGACGAACCTGACCAATAGCTCCAAAAAGGACTTCTCATGCCTGGTGTTGGGTTTTTGTTAGTCTTTGGGTCTCAGAGGGAGCATTGTCAGCACAGATGGGAGCATTACACTTAACTTTATATGTGTATTTATATACCGACGTATAAAACATCATCACTGTCGTACTCTTTATTAACTATGGTCTCAACTGTGAAATGGGATGGTAACATTCAGAGCTATAAACTGGGGCTGTAAAATTTTTTTTTAATGAACTTAAGATTCAATTGTTTTTGTATATGAGTATTTTAAATGTGTAAAATGATCATGTGGCAGGGAATAGGGAGGCAAAGTTTAAAACAGAGGCAGAAGGAACACCCATTCACATGTGGCCCATACATATACAACCACCAAACTAGATAAGATGGATGAAGCAAAGAAGTGCAGGCCGACAGGAACTGGATGTAGATCTCTCCTGAGAGACACAGCCAGAATACAGTAAATACATAGGCGAATGCCAGCAGCAAACCACTGAACTGAGAACGGGACCCCCGTTGAAGGAATCAGAGAAAGGACTGGAAGAGCTTGAAGGGGCTCGAGACCCCATATGAACAATAATGCCAACCAACCAGAGCTTCCAGGGACTAAGTCACTACCTAAAGACTATACATGGACTGACCCTGGGCTCCAACCTCATAGGTAGCAATGAATAGCCTAGTAAGGGCACCAGTGGAAGGGGAGGCCCTTGGTCCTGCCAAGACTGAACCCCCAGTGAATGTGATTGTTGGGGGGAGGGTGGTAATGGGGGGAGGATGAGGAGGGGAACACCCATATAGAAGGGGAGAGGGAGGGGTTAGGGGGATGTTGGCCCGGAAACCGGGAAAGGGAATAACAATCGAAATGTAAATAAGAAATACTCAAGTTAATAAAGATAAAAAAATGATCATGTGATTTGATTTCAACATTGAACTCTTATCTGCTTACAGCATATGGTTCATTTGTCCTGGAGTAGTGCTTTTGGCTTGTGCAATTCTGTGAAAAGATTCTGCTCCTGAGTGACACTGGTATCTATCTACTGAATGGGGGAATTGTAGAGTGTCTTCTTTAAAGAAAGGACTCTTGAGTGGAGGAGGAGTGGGCCATGTGATTTATGCACAGGATTCTGCCAATGGTATAAATGTCCTCCTTTTTTTTATTTTTCTGATGGAAGCTCGCCCTGAGCAAAATTTGTTTCACATGACATTACATACTGTTCTCGGGTTTGCAGCCATAATCTTGTCAGAGTAGATTATCACATGATTGGAGCAGTGAAAAAATGAATGGGGGTTTAAACTTTTATGAAAAAGCACTTATGTTGTGGAATAAGACTTTTTAATGGAGTGTAGGCATTAAACAGACCTTGTATTAGGCTCTGAAATTAATGGGTCACTGTATAGCTTTCTAGTCTTCATAGCTTGATAAGATTAATGCTTGCTTATATAGCAAATTCAATGGCTCATTTAATTTCATATGAATGTTTAAAGTCAAATTGCTTTTGGATTAAGTCTAAACTCATTATTCATTTTAATGTCTGAAAGAACTTTCATTTTTCTTTCATTTTATTTAATCAAGTGCATCGTCATTAAGTAAAGGCTAAGGACCCAGATAGCTAAAATAATGTGAAAAGGAAATTTATTAATTTACAGTGAAAAGAGACTTATTTGTTATAAAATTTATTTAATCCTTTACGATGCTTATGTGTGGTGTTATTCGAGAGGAGAGAGATAATTATAGACTTTTGGTCATGCTTTTAAATACCATATTGAGAAGCTGCCCACTTGGTTATCTGATATTCAAAGCTTAGTCCTTGGGCAGAGACGACTGTTGACTTTTATTTATGCAGGTTTTACTCATTGTCTTAAGTCTGCAAACACTTTAGGCATGGATCAAGCGCTGTAGAGGATTCACCATTGAAAAACAAGATCACTTCCAAAGTCTTGTTTCTACAGGTAAATCATCATTTGGATGATAAGAGGAAAAAAATGTACTTGAATCCTTAAATTTATATAAGTAATAGTGATTATTTATCATAATTATAGAACCAAGTACTAATCTGAACACCCCTTTTTTAACATATATAACATAATTAATGACTTTATTCACTTTACACCCTGATCACAGTCTTCCTCCTCCTGGTCCTCCCCTCACACAGCCCCTTTCCTCTTCCTCTGAGAAAGGGGGATACCCCTCCTGGGTATCAAGCCATCCTGGCACCTCAAGTCACTGCAGGATAGGCACATCCTCTCCCACTGAAGCCAGACAAGGCGGCTGACCACTCTTTCGATGTATACAAAACACATTGTCTTCTGTCCTATCTTTTTCATGTTGCACAAGTAACCACCACTGTCTACCATTTTGATACCGGTAGTTGTAAGCTTTTATTGAACATCGCTGTGTTTCCAGACTTGAGCAAGTGCTGTGAGGGTAAGGATGAGCCTTGATCGTTTCTTTGAGATTTTCTCGGTCATTGCACTGTCTATAATGGTGCCTAGTATGTAGTAGGTGATCAATCAATATTTGTCAAGTAAGTTAATGACATAATGAATAGAAGAGTAAGGTCTGCCTCCATGAACACTCTGATGTCAGTTACTCGTCAGTTACCAAATGTACTAGGTATTTTATTCTCATCTGTGGATAGTGAAATGAATTAGAAAGGTTGAATGATTTTTTTTTCTCAATACACACCAACCAAGGTTGAGGTTCCTATGCCCAAAGTCCTTGAGACAAGCAGTATTTCAGATTTTGTTTCCTTCCCCTAGTTTGGAATCTGTGTATACACATAGTGCCATGTTTTGGGATTGAAACCAAGTCTAAGTAAAATTATTTGACTTCATGCGTATCTGCGACCAGCTTTCTACTACTGTAACAAAATGCCTCGAACTTGGAAAGAGAAAACTTTGATTTTGAGCTGTAATTTTACAGATTGCAATCCGTGCTCAATTGGCCTTGCTGCTTTGGTGTGATATGTCATGGCTGGAACACGTTGAGGGAGGCCAGGGAACAAACAGAGGATGGGTTTAGGGGCTTGTGATTCCTTAGAGACTTCTCACTAAACCTCTTCTTTTAAAGGTCCTAGCACCTCCCAATAGAGACAAGGCTTTAGCACTTGGGCCTTTGGAAGATATTTCAAGTCCCAATTGCAGTGTACCACTACACTATGATTACGGTGATTATAATATTTGAAATCCCTTTGTGCATGAAATTAAGTTTCATGGTGTGGGATTTTCTACTTGTGGCCTCATGTCAGCACTCAGGATGTTTTGGATTTTGTGCTCTGGATTTTTCAGGTGATGGATATCATACAATTTCATCCGGTGCAGGTCGTGTGGTATGACTGAGTTCAAGACTTGGTCACTGACTGTTTTTTTCTACATTGACACAACGAGAGATGGTGATTTTAACACTGCAGCAGCCCCAACCCAGGATTCTAAGATCACCAGTGTTTATATCCAACCTGCGTTAGTTATCTTGCTGCTGTAACAAAATACCTGGCGGAAGCAATTTCAGTAAAGAGGGATGCCTTTGACTCAGAGTTTGAAGGTTCTGTGGTAGAGGCCATGGCAGCAGGAGTGTGAGGCAACTGCTCATGCTGTGTCTGAAGTCGGAAGGCAGAGAGGTGAATGCTCACATCCAGCTTCTTTTCTTAGGAATGGTGCCATTCAGTTTTAGGGTAGGTCTTCCATGTCAACTAATCTCGTCCAGAGCTCTCTCATAGGCATGCCTACCTAGTTTTCTAGGTGATTCTAGACCCTGTGAAGTCGATGATATTTACCATCAGCCCATCAGATGATATTTACTACCCCAGCCCAATTAAACAAGGACCACTATGAATCTTGGCTTATGAACTAAAAAAGTTCTTTGTGATTCTAGCACTAGCTGGGGTTTGGGTTCACCGTAAGTATCTCACAGTAGGAATAAAGACAAGCCTAGTTGCACGTCCTCTAGCTTTAAAACCCTATTATTTGAGGAGTGTAATTTGTCTCTCTATAGAATGCACTTGAGTGGAAAGCCAGAGTCTGGCACTCTGGCCCTCTGATCCCATGACCCATGTCTTGTGGAAAATGGGTTATTGGGAGCAAGTATGAGCAAAAAACAATATATGTATGGAAATGTCATAATGAAACCCACTATTTTGTACATACACTGACAAAATACAGGAACAAAATGAAAAAGATTTAATGGGAGCTTCCACAAAACACTATAATATTATTTTCTCTCTCCTATCTTTCCTTTTGTAAAATAAAAACTATTCTTCTACTCTGACACTAATGAGGGAGACTTTATTCAAGACTATTTATTATATTAGGGACGAGGACATAAGCTTAACTTTAAACACCAGGACAAGTTGTGCTTTATGGCTATTGGGCGCAAGGAAGTAGATATTTGGAAAATGAATAGAAAGAAACTTAAGGAAGAATGACTCTTGCTAGATGGGCCCGGTAGTGTTTTTGCGAAAGACTTAGACATTAAATCAGATTTGATATTATTAAATAACAAGATGGAGAATTCTCTCTAAATTGACTTAGTGGGATTCTTTTTTTTTTTTTTTCTTTTTTTCGGAGCTGGGGACCGAACTCAGGGCCTTGCACTTGCTAGGCAAGCGCTCTACCACTGAGCTAAATCCCCAACCCTGACTTAGTGGGATTCTTACTAAAGGCATGGTAAGGTCCAGGCTGGTAGGGAAGAGGGCTCAAAGGAGCATAACTAAGATTTGGTTAGGAAGAAGGTTATGGCTTGAGTGTGAAATGTTCTTACAGGCTCTTGTGTTTAAACACGTGGCTTCTAGCTAGTGGCACTATTTCTGTAGGTCGTGGGACCTTTGGGATGTAGGGCTAGCCATTCTAGCCTAATCAATGAGTCCTAGGTGCCAATGAGAGAATCTGTCTCAGAAATTAAAGCGAATGGATGGGTCTTGAGTAATAGCACCCAGGGCTGATCTCTGACATCTACATGTACACACACACACACACACACACACACACACACACACACACACACACACATATTTTGTTCAATTCCTTCTGAATAACCAAATCCATAAATAACAATTCTGAGAGTTCCAGTATCTACTGTAGTTAATATTATGTGATAGAGTTTCTCTGGGTGGCCCTGGATGTCCTGGAACTCTGTAGGCCAGGCTGGCCTCAAACTCAAAAGATCTGCTTGCCTCTGCCTCCCAAGTGCTGGGATTAACAGTGCCACCACCACCCGGCAGGATTTGGTATTTCTTAAAAGTTTGATCTTTGACCATTTGATTAGTCTCAGTATCACCTTGACCCTTGCTACAAACACATCTGTTCTGGTCTCCTTCAGGGCTGTTACCTCTGAGAGTCTAGGGCAGAGTGCAGCATCCATGTTTTAGCAAACCCTCCGACACACACTAATGCTTGCAGATCACAGATAAACGGAAACAGCTTTGGGTGTGGGTCCTAGAACGATGAGACACGCTTACCTGACTATACTTTTTCTGAGATCCAGATGGTTGTGCTAACCAACATCCCAGCTGTCACGATGTCACGGTGGGACATTAGAACATGGGTAGAAACAAAGAAGCTGTGCTGGGCTCCCCAAGTCTCTCCTTTCGAGGATCAGAGCCCCATTTGTCTACAGGACCTGCAGACCCAGTGCGCTCGTGCCTGTGGCTCAGCTGAATTCAGTAGAGGACGGCAATTTAGGAATGGGATGGAATTTATGGGGAGGATTATTCTTAGGTGCAGGAACGATCAAGAGTGTGATGTAAGACTCAGCAATGAAATCGGTTACAGAGCGGCAAAATCTATATGGTCCTAATATACATCTTAATATCAGAAAAAGAGAAAGGACCTCTGGGCCGCCTCTAACGAGACGTTGAAAGTTCTTCCGCACTTTCCGCACGAAAAGCGGCGCGACGTGATTTTATTTTATTTTATTTTTTTTAAAGCAGCGGGCTAGATTGGCTTAGAGAAACATATTAGATAATGAATTATTCAGGGTGATCTCCTAGGCCGGGGGAGAGGCGCACCTGTCTGAGATGCTTATAGACTTGATTAGATAACATTTGTCAGCTGCCTCAGCCGCAGGTAACTCCTGACGAGAATTGTATTTCCCCATAGGTAGTGGAACCAAGCAATGTTCCGAATTTCATGGGGCTGTTAAAGGGGTTTGCAGGAGTTGTCACACTTAAGAGGCTGCACGGTGGTTGTCAAGATAATCAAACCATTCGCAATCACCGCCTCCTGCTCTCCCGACCCCTCCTTCCCTAAATGGTAATGTAAAACAGTTAGGAAGAAATGACACATTTGCATGCTATAAATAGATCGCTCGAAGTCAAAGGGTAATAGATGTTGTCTTTTCCTTGATAAATTTCTGTGAATTCTTTCCACCCTCATCTGTCTTTGGGTAGAGCTCTTGAGTGGCGGATACATCACCAGCCAGATTTTCTTGGCCCAACTTTTGATTTCCGGTGCCCAACTGCTCACACCCGGATGACTTCCCATTTTGCCTAAAACACCTTTTAATTTAGAAGACTTTGCTTCTTCCGGAATGCATTTTCGGGACTCGTTTTTAATAATACGTCTCCCACAAGTGTACGGCATTATTTGTCGCGCTGAGGCAGAAACATCTGTAATTTCGCCTTTAGCGTGTTCAGAGAGAAGGCAGGGCTTAAGTCATAGCATATGGTAAAGTGCTTGGAAAGAGAGAGTAATTGGGTTCAGACCCGGTTCTGGGTGGCCTCAGCCACGCGCTCCTGGCCTTCCTCAGGTGGAACCAGTGCCTGCTTCCAAAATACCAAATTTTTTTTTTTTTTCCCGGAGCTGGGGACCGAACCCAGGGCCTTGTGCTTCCTAGGCAAGCGCTCTACCACTGAGCTAAATCCCCAACCAAAATACCATAGTTTTAAATAGATGTGATGTGCACAGGGTTTCTGCTCAATGCTAAGATGGCCTCAAAATGTGAGTTTAAATTAAAATATTTTAGTTATGATGTGTGTGTGTGTGTGTGTGTGTGTGTGTGAGAGAGAGAGAGAGAGAGAGAGAGAGAGAGAGAGAGAGAGAGAGAGAGCCAAGTGTACCCGTGTCAATTAGACAACCACTTTTGAAGTCAGTTCTCCCTTCCGCCAGGGTTCTGGGATAGGACTCAGGCCATCAAGCTTCCCAGGGAAATGCTTTTTGTCTGCTGAAGCATCTCACCTGTCCAGTTTAAGTTGTTTGTTTGTTTGTTTTTTTGGATGGAATTTAGGAAAGTAGGCTTTAAAATCCATGTGATTCATACTGGCAGGGTGGGTGTCTTTAGAAGAACCCCACATTTATTTTGAGGAGAGAGAAAGAGAGCAGGAGAGAACAAAGACCTTGCTGCCGTCTGAACAGTCACCCTCTTTCCCAATGTTTTTCTTCATCTCTTTACCTTCAGACTTATTTTTGTGTCAGTTATAAATGTGTCTCTCTGTGAGGCTAGGTGATGAAGAGTTAGCAGGGAATCCGCTCTAAAAGTTGAGAGCTTAAAAAAAAAAACGTCGGTTGCTACGTTTTCACTATGAAACTTCAGTCTTGTAAAGGGGGAGGAGAAGTGTTTGCATTCATGATGAAGACAAAATAAAAGCTAGGCCGGCATCACAGGCACTGAACACACATTAGCTAAGGAAATGATTCAGCAGACAAATCCGGACAAAGGGCCAGAGAAAGCAGACCCAGCCCTCAGTCAGAAGTCGCCCTGTGGTGGAGCAGACTCGCTTCCGCTCCCCCAGTTCCTCTTTCCAGCTCTTGTCTGGAGTTGCCCATCTTCCTCCAGGCCCAGCCGCAGAGTGGCCAACTCTGCCTTCAGCTTTGAAAGTGAGCGAAGAAGAGGATTAAGTAGCGGTTCCAAGACGTAATAACACTAAGAAATATTGCCTCAGACTAAAAGATGGCCCCCAGATTTTTCTCAAGTGCCGAGGAAATGAAAGCAGAAAATTGTTCTGTGCCATTTCTGGAGCGCTCTGCTATTAGAGACAGATGATAAACCTCACCAAATTGGCACCCCACGCGACCGGCTGGAGCAGATAGACATTGCTTGCCCTTTTTAAAACAGAGTTAACATGGCAACAAGCTGATTGCAGCTAAATCATGCCCTCCCATCGAGCTCCCTTCGGGAGGCTGCTGGCCGGAAAGCATAAATAAAAATATGCGTGCGAACATGCCGTGTGTTTCCTTACTTAGATCCCGCCAAAGAGGAGCATGAAGGGCTTAAGAGGCTTAAGTTTTCTCCTTCCTGCTTCACTGGGGTGTGAACTTAGATTGCCCGGATTCCTAGGCCGATTTTGATTTTAGACTCTCCTAGCAAGGCACAGTGTGCTCTCGTAATCAAACGCCAAGTCTCAACCCCAGCTCCACTGTTTGTGTATTAGCAAAGTAAGATAAGCAGGTACCTCCCTTCCCCGGCTTTGACCAACAAGATTGATCCCATCTTCAGTGTTGCTATACTTCCATTTTGGTAAACTATACTTTTTTTCTCTGCTTGTCTAATTTTGTTTTACTATCGTTGGGTCACTTTAGTAAATAGGAGGAATTGAGAGAAGGTGAGAAGGAAAGGAAAACTAGAGAGGCGCATGTCACAGGGTTTCTATTGCATGGCCAAAAGCCACGTTGGGGGGGGGCAGGAAGGAAAGGATTTATTTCCTCTTATACTAGGTAACAGTCTTTTGCTGAGAGAGTTCAGGACAGGAACACAAGCAAGAACTGAAGTAGAGGCCACGGAGGGCTGGCTCGCTCTCCCTGGCTTTCTGGGTTTGTTTTCTTAGACATCCTAGAACCACCTTGTCAAGGGGCGGCGCCACCACAGCAGGCTAGGCACTCTCATTTAAACCAGTAATGAAGAAAAACGCCCCACAGACTACCTAAAAGCAACAGGCATTTTTCTCAGATGAAGGGTTCTTCCCCGCAGACAACTGTAGCTTGAGTCCAGTCGACACACAAATACAGTGAGGCAATAAGGAGACAAAAGAGAAGGAAAAGAGAGAGAAAAAGGACAGAAACTGGAAAGTTATGAAAACCCCAGGCAAGGGTCAGGAGTGGTTTCAAAATTCCCCAAAATAGGAAGTAATGGTGGGGAATTTGAGAGGCAATTATGAATTATGCACTTGATTCTCCCCTTTATATGCATATATAAAATATATAAAACACATTATAATAATAATTATATAAAATACATATTTTAAAAGAAAAGCATGTAGAGAATATATTTCTTTAACCTTTCTAAGTTTACTTTGATAGTTGGTCTACACAGATTACACAGATTACCTAGCTTTAAGCTGAGGCCTTTCTATTTTTCCTTTACACATGATAGTTCTGAGAGTTACTTATCAATTATTGGTAGAAGGTATCAGGTCTCTTATTCAGATTTATCTAAATGCCAGTCTTTTTCTGTCCAGCTAGACGGAGAAATATATGGCAATGAAAAACAAAAGGGACCAATCCACTACCTAAAGACTACATATGGACTAACCCATGGCTCCAACTGCATATAGCAGAGAATGGCCTTGTTGGGCACCAATGGAGGAGAAGCCCTTGGTCCTGCCAAGGTTGGACCCCCAGTGTAAGGAAATGTCGTGGGCGGGGAGTGGTAAGCAGGGGTGGATCGGGAGGGGAACACCCTTATAGTTGAAGGGGAGGTGGAGGGAATAGGGGATTATGGACAGGAAACTGGGAAAGGGAATAACATTTGAAATGCAAATAAAGAAATATCCAATAAAAAATACATTAAAAAAGAAAAAAAGGAATGCTTTGTGAGGAAGCTTCTGTGCCTTGTCAGACTGTGGAGGGGAGGTTTTGGTGATGACCACAGATGAGTCATTGCCATGCACTTGTTTACCAGGGAACACATTCATTTTATTATTTATTAGCTGTAAATCTTATACAATTATATTAGAGATGGGTGTGGCACTGTCATACTGGAAAGATAGGCACCCATCACCTATAGACAAATCACAAGTCACAGAGATCAAAGGGCTTGACAGAGAGGAATGTGGTCTCTGAGAGCCTCTGCTGAGGGACAGAGAGGAGAATGGATAAGTTAAGGGGCTGTTTTCCACAGGATGTTGGCGACATTGTCTGAGGCTGTGAAGGGGAGCTGAGAATGAAAGCGGGGACTGAGTCATGCGGTCTAGGGAAAGGTTAAAGGAGAACATGAGGTCACACCAATGGCAATCCCTCCATGAAGGTATAGTCCTAGAGTGTACAAAGGACAAAGAAGTAAGCATGTGGGCAGTGGGGAAAGATATTAAAGAGATGGACCAGCCCTGCATGTAAACCTGAGTAAAGATTGTAGAGATTGTTCTTAATGTGATGGGAACGGTTGGGTATTTTTGAGCAAAGGAGTTGTCTGATCTAGCACATACAAACCCAAATATATGTATAAGTATTTCTAACACACACACACACACACACACACACACACACACACACACACTCTCACTCACACTCACACACACACACATGCACATACACACACACATACACAGACACACATACACATCACATCATCACACACACACACACACCACACACATACACACACCACATACACACACACACACATACACACACACACCACACACACACAAATACACACACACACACACACACACACACACACACATACACACACACACATACAACACACACACACACACACACATACACACACACACCACACCACACACACACATACACACACACACCACATGCACACACACACACACATACACACACACCACATACATACATACCACACACATGCATATTCACACACATATCTCACACATGCACATACACAGTCTCTCTCTCACACATGCACACTCTCTCACACACACTCACACACACACACACTCTCATACACACTCACACACACACTCACATACACACCACATACACTCACACACATACACACTCACACACACACACACACACACACACACACACTCACACACACACACACACACACACACATACACACTCACACACTCACACACACTCACACACACACACACACACACACACACACACACACGCACACACACACACACACACACACTCACATACACACTCACACACACTCACACACATACATACACACACTCACACACATAAATACACACACACACACATAAATACACACACACACTCACACACACACATGCACACACACACTCATACACACACTCACACACATAAATACACACACTCACACACATAAATACACACACACACTCACACACACACATGCACACACACACTCATACACACATGCACACACACACCCCCTGAGTATCTTTTGAAGACTAGACTGAAGGAGACTAGAGATGAGGAAACATGTCGGATGTGTTGCCACAGGTCAAACGAAAGATGCTGGAGGCTTTGACTTTGACTAGGGTGGTTTTGAGGCAGAATGGAAAGGCAGGGAAAATTTGGGGGACATGAGAAGAGGGAGAGAGTAAACGCTCACCCAGGGATCCCATTGGAGATGATGCTGGCAGTAGGTGAGAGTCCCAGCCTAACTAACCATGGCTTGAGATTTCTCTCCCTTCATAGACACCGATCTGCAGTTCTCTCGGAATCTAACCAGCAACTCTGTTTATGGGAGAGCCATATGCTAAACCCTGGCGCCCGGGGTTTTCCCTTGTCAGATTATAACTCTATTTAAGGTATCTCTGGAGCTTCCACCAGCATCCCTCTCATCCAGAGAGGAAGGAGAAAATAAGGTTTCCTAATAACCCCCAATATAGTATTTTTATTAATTATTTGGGAATTTCGCACAATGCATTCCATCACACTTGCTTCCCATCCCTCCCAGGTTCACCCTCCTGCCCTTGCATCCCGACCTCAAAGAAAAAAAAAATCCTGCCAAGCTCAATTTATGTTGTCTCGTGTGTCCTGTGCTGAGGTCCTTAGAAGTCTAGGGTACCTCAGACTGCTGAAGGCAATCATGACATTGTTTCCCGTCACTGGCATTTTAGGAATTCTAAAATACTACAGCGGAGTGTATCAAGCTAGACTTCTGTGTACAAGCCTTAATTCTGATGCGGCTAAGCCCCTCAAGGGAAGTGTGCTGTGTATAACTGGGCTTTCCTAGGCATAAAGGCGACTGTTCCCATCACGGGCACAGTCTCCCAGTTGGTATAAATCAAAATGTCTTAGATCCAATTTGCACTCCAATGGCACGACGCATGCGACAGACAGAAGGGAGCTCGTTTTGTCATTTCCTTTTCAAATATCAAATTGTATTAAAGAAAACATTCTTCTCAGCCACAGGTGCAGACGGAGGGGTGGGTGAGTGACGTCTCAATGTCCTTTCTTTGATAAGTCTTCTCCCTTGGCAGCTTCCGGCGTACCTCTAGGAAGAAACTTTAATTTTTCCTTTACGGAGTGGGTCTGAGTCTCAGAGCCAGCAGAGATACATTTAAAAGTGTGCGTCTAGCTTGAGATTCTCAGAGGAGAGGGAAGCAAAGAGCAGAACAATGTCCTGAGTGTTTGTAGAGAGCTCAGATGGGGGCCCAAGCCGTGGAATCTGACTGTCGCCATCATGGTCCCTTGCTTTTAGCTTCCAAACTATGTTTTTTTAATCTGTGTTTTTGTGTTTGTTTCAGTCTTTCTGATAAGTAGAGGCTTAAAAAGGTGACATAAAATACTACAAATATATATATATGTAACATACATATATATACATATACATACATATATATACATATACATATATATATATATATATTAGCTGACTTAAATACAAAAGTCCTTAAGGTGCTTGTTGTAGTTCTCAATTTTCTTTTCTTTTCTTTTTTTTTTTTCGGAGCTGGGGACCGAACCCAGGGCCTTGCACTTGCTAGGCAAGCGCTCTACCGCTGAGCTAAATCCCCAACCCCTAGTTCTCAATTTTCAATCATTCCCCTGCTGGCCTGTTGTACTTACTTTACACGAATGATCGAACTACTACTATATTTTGAGGTCTTATTTTCTCCTTGGTTTCTGTGATAATTTAAGCAACCCACCTACCAAGAATTTATGTCGGGGACATTTTGATAGAAACTGCCTTTTTTAATTGTATTTTTTAATTATTTAAAACATTTTTAAAATTTAAATATACCTTGATCTTATTCTTCCTTCCCCTCTCCCAAACCCTTCCAGACCCTCATTCCCTCCACACCCACACAATTTTAAGTTCTTTCTCGGAAAACAAACAGAACCCCAATACAACAAACTCCTCCGAACCAGGAAAACAAAATAAAACCACCACCCAAAGAAGAGTGAATGGAAGAAGAAAGAAAGAAAAACACATCAAAGCGTCACCAGGTAAGAGCACACGTGAAAACCGTGGAGCCCATTACGCCAGTCAACTAACTACTCCTGAACACGAGGGCTATCCCAGTATCACTGTACTGGAGAAAACTTGGTTTTTCCTCTCCCAGCAGGTGCAAGTGACAGTTCAGTTGTTAACCTTTAATCTAGTGGGTAGGTTTTCATTCATTCACTCATTCATTCATTCATTCATTCATTCATTCATTCAAAAACATAACAAAATATCAGATAAACCGAAAACTATCACACCGAAGTCGTACAAGACAACCAGCAAAAGGAAAAACGTCCAAGAGAAGACAGGAAGATCAGAGTCCCATTCTTTTGCCAACCCAGGAATCCCATAAAGACACTGAACTGGAAGCTGTAATGTAAGCACAAGAGTACCTGTTTTAAGACTGGAACGGGCTCTCTGCATGCTATGTGCTAAGTTCATATGTGTCTGTGAGTTCGTATGAACTGTGTTCATGTTCCCTTAGAGGGCCTTGGTTTTTTGGTGCCCCCCCATTGTAAATGTAACTTTTATTCTCTTGTAATAATTGTTGTCTTAGAGGTTTTACTGCCTCTGCCTACTAACTTAGGCCTAGTCCTGGAAACCTCTAGCCACTATACCATCTTGTCTAGACCTAGAATGTTTTCAGCCTGGGAGACTAACTGCAGAATAAGCTCACCCCTTCCCAGCTCTTTCTGAGCTCTCATTGCTGGTCTGCTCAGATGTCCTGACTCAAACTCCTCTCCAAGATCACTGATTCAATCTGGCTTCTCTCTCTCAGCCTCTCTTGAATTCCTGTGCTGGGCCTCATACTAACTCTGGCAATACATCCTAATCTGGCTCCTTCTCGTTCTCTAGCTCATTCTGTCTTCACCTGCGTCTAGCTTGCTTTCTCTCTCAGCCTGTCTCTATACAACTGCCTTAGTAAAATCCTCTCCTCTCCTCTCCTCTCCTCTCCTCTCCTCTCCTCTCCTCTCCTCTCTCTCTCCTCTCCTCTCCTCCTCCCTCTCCCCTCCCTCCTCCCCTCCCCTCCCCTCCCCTCCCCTCTCTGCACTGACCTTCAAATCTTCCTCTTTCTCTCTCTTCTCTCGAGAGTTGGGCAGATCCTATTTCTCACACCTTTTTCTGATTTGTCATTTTGTCACTCCTTAGACATCATCACTTTCAGACATGACCTCTTCCTTTTACAAACTAACTTTTCCCGTTGTTTGGGGTTAGAGGTGTGCATTCAGGATATGCCTGTATTCCAGTCAGAGGGAATACAGTCCTAGGGGCTGAGCCACACTACAACCAGAAACAGGGTTTCTTCCAGTAAATAACACAATCATGGGGTTCACTGTGTGAACCTGCAAAATCTTCTTATACTCTTTTTTTTTTTAAAAAGATTTATTTCATTGGTTATACAGTACCTGGAAGTCTTCAGGCACCCAGAAGTTCAGGTCCCCAGATGGTTGTGAAAGGACCAAAAAAAAAAAAACCCTGCCATGCCCCATCTTAAACTCTTCTTATACTCTTTGCATCTCTCTTCCACAGGGTTCCCTGAGCCTGAGAGGAGGGATTTGATGAAGATATCCTATTTAGGGCTCAGTGTTCCAAGGCCCCTCATTCTCTGTGTAACGTCTGGCTGTGGGTCTCTATATTTGCTCCCGTCTGCTGCAGGAGGAAGCTTCGCTATGGTTGAATAAGGCACTCATCTATGAATACAGCAGAATATCACTAGGGGTCATCTTACCACCCCCCCCTCTTCTAGACAGGTATTTGGTTTTGCCTTAGTTCCCTGGTCTATCTAATCTCAGGTTCTTGGAAGCCCGAGCAGTGTTGGGTATAGGGTCCATCTTCTGGAGCGGACCTTAGGTCAAGTCAGATATCGGTTGGTTACTCACACAAGCTTTGTGCCTCCAATGCCCTAGCAGATCTTGTAGGCAGGACAGCATTGTAGATAAAGGGTTTCTGGCTGGCTTGGTGTTTAGGTTTCTTTTTGGATAGTGGGTAGAGTATTTAGGAGTGCCAAAGACGCTGGAATGTAGAGGCTCTTTGTAGGCACCAACTCAACATCTCCATTTTCAATGAGTTGCGTGGGCATCGTTTTCAGCAATGGGACTTGGTTGTCATTTTGTGGAGCACAACCTATAGTCTTGCAATAGCCTATGTTGTTTAGAGACCCCTTTGAGGCCCCTCTGGCCAAGAACTCAATTAGATGTAACCCTGTCCTGGCACTGGAAACTTCATTTGGAGACAAGAAGTGGCCAGTTGGGACTTGTATTTCCCCATTATTTGGTGGTTTCATTTAGAGCACCTTCATATATGTATGTACTTTAGGAAATTTCTACTGTATTAGGTTTCCATACTACCCCTCAAATGCCCTTTAACTTTAGCTGTGTCTCCCTGTCTTGCCTCCCACAATCCTCTTTACCTTCCCTTTCCCCTCTTGATCCTCTCATTCCCACACCCTGTCCATTCATATCTATTTATTCGATATCCCTTTCTTAATGGACCTTACTCTATACCCACCCACTGTGGTCCTATGGATTGTAGCTTGTTTATCACCGACTTCACATCTAATAGCCACATATAAGAAAATAAGTAACAGATTCATCTTTCCAAGTCTGCGATATCTCACTCATGATGATTTTTTCCTAGTTCCATCCATTTGCCTGCAAATTTTATGATTTGATTTTTTTGATGGCATGGTAATACTCCATTGTATAAATGGACTACATTTTCTCCATCCATCATCTATCCATCCATCCACCCACCCATCCATCCATCATCCATCCATCCATCCATCCATCCATCCATCCATCCATCCATCCATCCACCCATCCACCATCCATCCATCCATCCCATCCATCCATCCACCCATCCATCCATCCATCCATCCACCATCCATCCATCCACCCATCCATCCACCCACCATCCATCCATCCATCCACCCCACCATCCATCCATGCGTCCATCCATCCATCATCTATCCATCCATCCATCCATCCATCCATCCATCCATCCATCCATCCATCCATCCATCCATCCATCCATTCCATCCACCATCCATCCATCCATCCACCCATCCATCCATCCATCCATCATCCATCCATCCATCCATCCATCCATCCATATCCATCCACCCATCCATTCCATTGAGAGGCGTTTAGGTTGTTTACAATTTCTGGCTATTATGAATAGAGCAGCAATGGACATAGTTGAGCATGTGTCTCTGTGATGAAGCATCCCTTGGGTATATGCCCAAGAGTGGCATAGTTGGATCTTGAGGTAATCGATTCCCATTTTTCTGAGGAACTGATGTACTGATTCTCATAGTGGTTGTATGTATTTTCACTGCCATCAGCAATGAATGCGTGTTCCTCGCCAGCATAATTCATTTTGATTTTCATTTCTCTGATGGCTAAGGATAAGAAACTGCCTTCTTAAGACCTCAATCTTCTCTCTCACTCTCTGTGGATAGGTTCCACAGAGGCAGTCCTTAAACGGAGGGAGTCCTTGGAAAAGGTGAGAGTGCTAGCAGTGAGAGCTCAGATGGGATTCTCATTGCTTCTACAGCATTCAAATGTTTGAATCGAGATCTATACAGGACACAGCCACTACTGAGATCCGATAAAAGAACTTTCGTTCTGTAGGTAGCCTTAAAAAGGGATTGTTTAACTAAACACAAGACCCATGATTTCTTGGCAAACAATAAGGCAAATTCTTGTTTGAGGCATTTTGGCTCAATGGGTTGAGTTAAAAAGCCTGAGTCACTCAGAATTATGACATTCCATTTGGAGCAAGTTCTTGTACATAGTGTAGGCCTGCCTCTGGGGAATCAAGGGTGTGTGGGAAAGGACTCTGGAAGGATATTTTGTTCTTTTTCCTAGTCACCAAGACATCACATATACAGTCTCCTAATGAGGGAACAGTGATTCTTGATATTGTGTTGCAGTCTTTGTCCCATGTCTCCATCTTGATATTGTGTTGCAGTCTTTGTCCCATGTCTCCATCTTGATATTGTGTTGCAGTCTTTGTCCCATGTCTCCATCTTGATATTGTGTTGCAGTCTTTGTCCCATGTCTCCATCTTGATATTGTGTTGCAGTCTTTGTCCCATGTCTCCATCTTGATATTGTGTTGCAGTCTTTGTTCCATGTCGCCATCTTCCTACCTTCCTCTCCCTCCTCCTCTTCCCCTTCTTTGCTCTTCCTTTCTTTTTTATTTTCTCATTTTCTTATTCTGTTTATACTTATTTTTTAAAAATTGACAGTATATTGTTCCTCTTGGACATATCTCCTGGGCCCGTGAAACTTTGTTTTCTTTGACTGACATCATCTCTTCAGTCTACCTGCTCCCTTCCCCGGCATCATTCTGTTCTCTCTTTCCATGAGTTCAAGTTGTCAAGAGTCTATCTACATACACTCAAGTGAGGTCATGTGAAATTTGCCTTTCTACACCTGGCTTATCTCACTAAATGTATTGTTCCCTGGGTTCACCCATATTGAGATGGCAGGGTTTTCCTTTTGTAGAAGTGTTTCAGTAACATCCCACCATTCGCATATACTGCATCTTTATTCTTTGGTTGGTACCATGTCTGGCTATTATGAATGTGAATAATGGTGTAATAAGCTGGGAAGTGAAGCCTGGTTTTGACTTCTGTTCATTTCTTAGGCACATACTTAGCGTCTACTTAGCAGTGGAAATGCTAGAACATAAACATAATTTGAAGAAACCTCAACACTGTCTTTTTTCATTTCTCAGTGGTATGAAGCATTTTTCCATCTCCATTCTCACAGACACTCATTGTCTTTTGTCCTTTTTGACAGTTGCCACTTTTACTGGCCTGAGGCAATATATCCTACTCACTTTGAATCTCATGTCTTTAACAATTAGTGATTTCGAACATTTCTACCCGAACCTGTTGGCTATTTGTGTATCTTAAAAAAAAAAGAATAATGTGCATTCATATTTTTACCTTTTAGGAAGTAAGTTTTTTTTTTTTGCTATTGAGTTGTTTGAGTTTTTTTAAGATATATTTTGTATATGAAGCCTTTATTTGACACGACTGTTTTCTCCTGTTCTGTAGATTATCTCTCATTTGGTCATTTCTTTGGATGTGCAGAAGATTTTAAATTTGATATAATCTCATATATCTATTTTTGCTGCTTATGCCCTTGAGTACACAACCAAAATCTATCCCCTGAACCAAAATGAACAAATGCTCCCAAACAAAGCCACTGCAAAGATTAGAGTCCCTGGGCACCCTTCCATTTGTCTACTATAGTAGTTCTGCCTTTTTGGTCTTATATTTAAAACTTTAATCTGCTTGAGTTAGTTGAGGCCAATCTTGAAAACAATGGCGTAGTCTTCTGCATGTAGACAACCAGCTGTTCTGCATTTTATGAGCAATAAATGTGAATAATTCAGAGGTTAATTATAGGTAGAGCTACTGAGCCACCATGGTGAAGTCAGCTGCCTGGTGACTCTTCTAGCTGCAGGTCACTGGTGGAGATTTTACTAGATCATCTTCATCAGATCCCCTTCTAGATGGTTCTAATTTACCACATGGCTGTTGGGAATCAAACTCAGGACATCTAGAAAAGCAGAGCAGCCGGTGTTCTTAACCCCTGAGCCATCTCTCCAGTCCAAGGTACCTCTGTCAAATGACCTTGACTGTTTCTTACTGATAAGGGTGCTTCTGTTAGATCTTGCCCATCTTCTCAGCTTTGTTCTTCCTGATGATTCTGTGATGTGCAGTCTATCCTTCCAAGAAGTTCTTCTAAACATATAATTTAGAACTGATTCCTGCTGCATGCAATTAGGAGAGCTTACTGGACTGAGTAACAGCAGTGTGTTACCATCTGCCTATCCTTATTTGACCCGCTCTACAAGGAGCAATCTCCATTCTAGCTCTTGAACGGAACCCTCCCAGGCTAATTCATTTCCACAATGATTTTTGAGCTCTCTGAGGTGTGTGTGACCTTACACCTAGCATTTTGTCACATGGTAACTGGTAATTAAAAAAAATGCTGAATTAAGTAAATTTATTTCAAATTTCTAATTTCATCAAAAGTTCCTCAAGGGTAGGCTCACTCTAGCCTTTCTCTTCTTCCTCTCTCTGGTACAACTTTGTATGAAACTGAGTATAGCAAAAAGTAGGACAGAAAATGTCTGCTTTAAAAATCAGTTGTCCAGCTGGAGAGATGGCTCCATGGTTAAGAGCATTGGCCGCTCTTACAGAGGTCCTGGGTTCAATTCCCAGCAACCACATGATGGCTCACGACCCCAAAAAAACAAATCAGTTGTCCAGCGCTCTGTGGATTAACAAACAATTGTACTAAGTCGATGTCACCCTGTGTTGGAATTGTCATTGTTTGTGTTTCTAGCTGAATCTGCACTAAAATGAGCAGATAGGACTGAGCATAAAGTCCAGAGCTAACAGCCTTGGATTTGACCTCGGAAAATGTTCCCTGAGTTAACTGTATGAGTAAGCCAGTTTCCTGTTCCCATTAATCAGTGAGCAAACCAAAAATGACCAAATAAAACAAAGACACCTTTTCCTCCCAGTCTATCACAAGCTAACACAAGCTTCATTTTCCTACAGCTGAGCGAGTTCCCCGGGTACCTGGATGAACCAATGTGGTACCAGAGAAAGGATACAGCAGACGTTTGCCTGGGTTATTTTCATTGTGAACAAAGGAGTTAGACAGAGCTCTTCCCCATGCCACCTGCTTCTCTCAAACAGGAGCAAGAAGCTGTAGAGAGACTTGTATGGACTCTTACTGTTCACATGGGATGTCTGGCATCCATGGTCACGTGCTACGTTTTAGAAATTCTTTACTTTGTAAGCACAGCACATTTCCACTATTGTGTTAGGCAGTCTCTCAGCACCGTGTTAAATTTCCACTCACCAGAGGAAATTATCTTAGTTCATAGTTTCGGAGGTTTCTGTCATGGTTGTCTAGCTCTGTTTATTTCAGGCCTGTTGTTAAGACAGAACTTTACTGTGCATTGTGCAGTGGAAGGAAGCTGATTGTCTCATGGCAGCCAGGAAGAAGGGACACAGAAGAGGCTGCCAGGGGGAAACATCCCTCAAGAGCACTTTCCCAGTGACCAACTTTCTCCAACTAGGACCCCAAATTCCTACCACCTCCCATTAGCCACTGAAGCTGTAAATCTGTGTGTGCACGGAGTGATCCGTGCATGAGCCAGAGCTCTCACAATCTAGCGGACTCTCGAATGTACCACTTCTAATTACTGCTGCCCAGGGCACTCCGCCTTCAGTCTCAAACCTTTTGGAAGAACATCTGAAATCTGAACCACAACATCCAGGAAAGTTGAAAACACCAAAATTCTAATTGTTCAGAGGCTGGGGAGATGGCTCAGCAGTAAAGAGCACCGACTTCTTGTCTAGAAATTCTGAGTTCAGATCCTAGTAGTCACATGGTGGCTCACAGCCATCTGTAATGGAATCTGATTCCCTCTTCTGGTGTGCATGAGAACAGAGCATGCATATCTATATTTATATCTAAATTTATATCTATATATCT